>NC_037675.1:84174260-84301359 GCF_003255815.1 Theropithecus gelada | reverse complement strand
GAGACGGAGTCTTGCTCTGTAGCCCGGGCTGGAGTGCAGTGGCCGGATCTCAGCTCACTGCAAGCTCCGCCTCCCGGGTTTGTGCCATTCTCCTGCCTCAGCCTCCTGAGTAGCTGGGACTACAGGCGCCCGCCACCTCGCCCGGCTATTTTTTTGTTTTTTGTCTTTTTTTAGTAGAGACGGGGTTTCACCGTGTTAGCCAGGATGGTCTCAATCTCCTGACCTCGTGATCCGCCCGTCTCGGCCTCCCAAAGTGCTGGGATTACAGGCTTGAGCCACCGCGCCCGGCCTAATTTTTTTTATTTTTAAATATTTTTGCAAATTGAAGGTCTATGGTAATCCTGCATCAAGCAAATCTCTTGGCATTATTTTGCTAAGACTCTATGCTCACTTCATGTCTCTGTGTCACATTTTGGTAATTCTCATAATATGTCACACTTTTAAAATTATTATTCTATCTGTTACGGAGGCCTGTGATCAGTGATCTTTAGTGTTACTATTGTAATTTCTTGGGAGTACCAGAAACCATGCCCAAATAAGACAGAGAACTTAAGAAAGGCTGTGTGTTCTAACTGCTCCATGAACTAGCCTACTCCTGTTTGTGTTCCCTTTCTCAAATCTCCCTATTCCTTTAAATACAACAATATTGAAGTAAGGCCAATAATAACCTATAATGGCCTCTAGGTGCTCAAGTAAACAATTCACATGTTAAATTCACTTTATTATTTTTTCTTTTCTTTTTTCTTTTTTTTTAATTATACTTTAACTTCTGGGGTACTTGTACAGAATGTGCAGTTTTGTTACATACGTATACATGTGTCATGGTGGTTTGCTGCACCCATCAGCCCGTCGCCTACATCAGGTATTTCTCCTAATGTCATCCCTCCACTAGCCCCCAACCCCCTGACAGGCCTTGGTGTGTGATATTCCCTTCCTTGCGTCCATATGTTCTCATTGTTCAACTCCCACTTATGAGTGAGAACATGCGGTGTTTAGTTTTCTGTTCTTATGATAGTTTGCTGAGAATGATGGTTTCCAGCTTCATCCATGACCCTGCAAAGGACATAAACTCATCCTTTTTTATGGCCAGATAGTATTCCATATTGTATATGTGCCACATTTTCTTTATCCAGTCTATTATTGACAGAAATTTGGGTTGGTTCTAAGTCATTGCCATTGTGAATAGTGCCACAAAAAACATACATGTGCATGTGTCTTTATAGTAAAATGATTTATAATACTTTGGGTATATACCTAGTACTGGAATTCACTTTAAATGCAAAGAGAGAAATGATTAAGCTTAGTGAGGAAGGAACTGTTGAAAGCCAAAATAGGCCAGAAGTTAGGCCTCTTGTGCCAAACAGCCAATGTGAGAGTGCAAAGAAAAGTTTTTGAGGGAAATTAAAAGTGCTACTTTAGTGAGCACATAAATGCTAAGAAAGCAAAATAGTGTGATTGCTGATATGAGAATGTTTCACTGCTCTGTATAGAATATTTAACCAGATATAACATTCTCTGAGTCCAAAGCGTAATCCATGGCAAGACCCTAACTCTCTTCAATTCTATGAAGGCTGAGGGGGTGAGGAAGCTGCAGAAGAAATGTTTGAAGCTAGAAGAGGTTCATGGGATCACAAGGTTTAAGGAAAGAAGCAAAAAAGTGCAAGGTGAGGCGGCAAGTGCTAATGGAGAAGTGCAGCAAGTTATCCAGAATATCTAGATAAGATATTTGATGAAGGTGGCTACACTAAACAGATTTTCAATACAGACAAAATGGCATTCTGTTGGAAGAAGGGGCCATGTAGACCTGTCATAGCTAGAAAGGAGACATCAATGCCTGGCTTCAAAAACTTCAAAGGACTCACTAACCGTCTTGTTAGGGGCTAACACAGCTGGTGACTTTAAATTGAAGCCAATGCTTATTTACCATTCCAAAAATCCTAGGGCCCTCAAGAATAATACTACATCTATTCTATCTGTGCTCTATTAATGGAAAAACAAAGCCTAGATGACAGATCATCCCTTTACAAAATGGTTTGTGAATATTTTAAGCTTATAATTGAGACCTACTACTCAAAAGCAAATATTTCTTTCAATAAACTACTACTCATTGACAATACATCGGTAACCCAAGAGCTCTGATGGAGATGTACAGGGATATTACTGTGTTTACATGCTTTTCTAACACAACAGTTTAGCAACCCAGGAATCAAGGACTAATTTTGACTTTCAAGTCTTAATATTTTAAAAATTTTGTAATACTGTAGCTGCCGTAAATAGTGACGACTCTTCTGATCGATCTGAGCAAAGCAAATTGGAAAACTTCCAGAAAGAATGCACCATTCTAGATGCCATTAAGAACATGTTTGACTCACGGAAGGGGGCAAATATACCAGCGTTAGCAATAATTTGGAAGAAGGTGAGTCCAATGAGTCCAACCATGATGGATGACTTTGAGGGGTTCAAGACTTCAGTGAGTCAGTAACTGCAGATGTGGTGGAAATAACAAGAGAACTAGAATTATTAATAGAAATGGGGTCTTAAAATGTGGCTGAATTGCTGCAATATCATGATAAAACCTGAACGAGTAAGGAATTTCTTCTTATGGATGAGCAAAGAAGGTCTTCTCTTGAGAAGAATATACTCCCAGTGAAGATGCTATGGACATCGTTGAAATGAAAACAAATGGTTTACAATATTACATAAACTTAATTGATAAAGCAGTGGCAAAGTTGGAGAGGATTGACTCCAGTTTTGAAATAAGTTCTACCATGAGTAAAATGCTATCAAACAGCATTGCATGCTATAGAGAAATTTTTCATGAAAAGAGGAGTGAATCAATGTGGCAAACTTCATTGTTGTCTTATTTTAAGAAACTGCCAAAGCCACCTGAACTGTGAGTAACTACCACCCTATCAGTAAGCAGCCACCAATATCAAGGCAAGACCCTCCACCAGCAAAAAACAACAACTTGCTGAAGGCAGAGATGATGGCTGACATTTTTAGCAATAAAGTCTTTTAAAATTATGTACATTTTAGATATAATGTTATTGCATACTTACTAGACTACAGTATCCTGTGAACCTGAATATTATAGGCAATTGGAAACCAAAAACATTGTGTGACTTGATTTATTGTGACATCCACTTAATTTCAGTGGTCTGGAAGGAAATGTGCTATGTCTCTGAGGTATGCCTGTAATAATCTTCTTGAAAATGCTTATCCCCTTAATTACAAGAGCATTAGATAATTCATGCTACTGCTATTCTCACATATGTTAACAGAGATTTAGAATTTATACACTTCATAAGTAATCTTTCATAAGTGAGAGCATCAAATGTGACTATATATTATTACTACCTCTAATAGCCATTTCTGACATTTTAATTTCCATAGTGGTTGAAGACTTTTTTTTATTGGTTAGAAACAATATAAATAAAGCCAGTAGCCTACAATTAGATATTAAGATAGCCCTTAACTTGATAAAAAGTCAATGTATGGATGTTAAGATTCCATCAGTGTGCACTAAATATATCACTGGTGGGTGTGGATTATTTGCCTTCAGTTACAGCAACCAGGAAAGGATGAGATGAAATAGAGGCTTCACGCAATTCTACTTTTGGATACCTATTGAATTACTACCACGTCTGTTGGTGTTTTCCTTTATTGGTAAGCATATGGATGAGAACTCAGAGCCTCTTCATTCATGAATAAATCAGTGTCCACTTTTGTTCCTTTTAACCTTGTAGCTTCATGTGAAAAACAGGAGGGACCTGGAACACCTGTTTCAGATAGGCCATGCCTTCATTTCCTGAGTAATTCAGGAGTAAATTTTATTCAAAATTTTGTGACTTTATCTTGAGAGAAGTGAAATTATTTGCTTAATAGGTTCTTTCACTTCAACTTTCTGTAAGTGTCATCTCATTTCTGTAAAATCAACACTCTTCCTGAAATCAAAACCTTGACTCAAAGCCCTGACATGCCATTCAGTCTATGAGTGAACAGCAAATTTCCTGACATAAATACAGTAACGACAGAAACAACAAAGATTCATGAACAGAAATGCTAGTACTACAGGTTTCATGCCCCATACTTACAACTGGTATGATAGAGATCAAGAAGTTAGAGGGACTGATCCTGCTGGTATTCATTAAACTTTTGTCTTGTTTCTGATTATGTAGTGTAGACAAAAGACATTTCTGATCGTCATCTCCAAGACCTAATGATTTGATGACCTGTGGGGCCATTCAAATTCACTGGCTTTGGGTTGCAAGTGAGTTCTTTCTCAATGCTAACTTTGCCTAGCAATTTCTGGGTTATGGAGCCTGGCAGGGAAGAGTGCTAAATCAAGGAAAAAGACAGTCACAGAACTTAGCCCATGAGGAACACACCTCTACTGGCTTTGCAGTCTATCTATCTATCTATCTATCTATCTATCTATCTATCTATCTATCAACAGCACACCTTAGCTGCTGACTCTTAAACAATTTGGGGCATATATTTTTCTCCATACATGTTGAGTATGTGTGTAAATAGATGATAGATAGATAGATAGATAGATAGATAGATAGATAGATAGATATAGACAGATAGATAGATAGATAAGAGACATAGGCATAGTCATGTTTACTGCATCTCAAATGGTATTTATACTTTCACTTATGAATGAAGACTTCAAGATAATGGAGCTCTTAATTGAAGTACAACACATACAGAAAAATGTACACATTAGGAATTATCTAGTTATGAAATTAGCTATATGTGTGTGTATATATATATACACACTCTGGAATATATATGTGTATATATGTTATATATCTGTGTATATATCTGTATATATACACATGTATACAACATATATATATACATATATACATATTTGTGTGTGTGTGTGTATATATATATATGGAGAGAGAGAGAGAGAGAGAGCACCATTATCTAGCAGTATTATGCAGTACTATTCTTGAAGAACTAGAATAGTATTAATTCCAGAAACTTCTGTCATGCTCTGACCTAATGATTATTCTCTCCCTGCACCCTTAATATAATAACCCTGAACCTGATGTCAGATATCACATATTAGTTTTGCCAGTTTTTCAAGGTTATGTGAATGAAATTTAAAAATATATAGTTTTTATTCAAATTCTCACACAATATGTTTTTCATTCAATATTATACATGCAAGGCTTATTTATGTCACTGCATGTAACATAATTTTTTTTCATTTTCTTTGCTATATAGCACTGTAACATACAATGCTTTATATAACCCTTCCTTAGTGAAAGTGGGTGTATACTAACTTCACTCCTTATCACATAGAGTAAGTTTTACAACAATTTCAAAATAAGCTTCACAATTCTCACCAAAGAAAGGGGAAAAAAAAAAAAAGCTGACACAGTTTAAAAATGTTGTGCTCACATGAAATCTATAAAATGATTTGGGGAAGACTAGCATCTTTCAATATTGAGTTCCCAATGTGAGAACTTGGAATGCCTTTCAATTTACTTAGGACTCTTACCAATTTTTTTTTTTTTTTTTTGGTAATGGTTTATAAATATCTGTATGGAGGTGTTGCCATTTTCTTTTTAATTTTTACTAAGAAATTCAACTCTTTAATTTTTTTTATTTTGATGATTTAAAAATATTATTATTTTACTAATATCTATTTTTATTGCTAATATTTTATTCCTTTATTTGTGGAATACACACAACATGCTGTTTTTTATCCATCACTCATTTTGTTTTGCTACATTTGTGTGTAAATATATTCAGAACTTTATTTATTTTTATTCTAGCTTTCGTAGGTTATATTTTTGCCAAGATTGTTCTTTTTGTTCTAAATTTTCAAACAAACATGTAAAATATGCTCATTTACATCTGTATAGAATTTTATTGTTAAATATAAGTAGAGAAAATCACACAAAACAAATATACAGGTTATGAATTATTAATTCCTTTTTATTTTAATCACTAACGCTTGCTAAGTATCTCTAATACCTCTACAAGCCACTCCTAAACAAAACTATTCCTAACCTGAGTGTTACTTCTCCTGGGCTTTGTGACAATCATGCTCATATATGTCTTATCGTTTTATCATCTGAGTATCCTAAACATTATGGTTAGTGTTGTATGCTTCAATTTACTATATATATACACATATATATACACATACACACACACACACACACACATATATACACACACACACACACACACACACACACATATATATATATATATATTTTTTTTTTTTTTTTTTTTTTTTTTTGACACGGAGTCTCGCTCTGTCGCCCAGGCTGGAGTGCAGTGGCCGGATCTCAGCTCACTGTAAGCTCCGCCTCCCGGGTTTACGCCACTCTCCTGCCTCGGCCTCCCGAGTAGCTGGGACTACAGGCGCCTGCCACCACGTCCGGCTAATTTTTTTTTATGTGTTTAGTAGAGACAGGGTTTCACCGTGTTAGCCAGGATAGTCTTGATCTTCAGACCTCGTGATCCGCCCGTCTCGGCCTCCCTACGTGCTGGGATTACAGGCTTGAGCCACCGCGCCCGGCTGCTTCAATTTATATTTTGTAAATCATGTCTACTTCATCTTACATGGTTTATGTACTTAAGATAAAACTGCAACATTTTATCTTTTGATGTACCATAGATTATTCCTCCCCTTTCTGAAGTCTTCTAAGTTTATTGTCTGTTAAATACATTAATTTAATAGTTGGTATATTAAACGTAATTAAGAGAAAATGTATAGAAATAGTCAGTTACTTAGTCTTATTGGAGGAAGAATAAGAGAGTTAAATAATAGATTTATCAAACTACTTTTCGTCAACTCAGAATCTTCAGGACGTTTTAATATTATAACATTCTCTAAGATCTTTGTTACATAAGGCTATTCTAAGTCATTTAAAAAATCTCAAGTGGAAATTTTGTGAACCATAAATAAAATGTGAAGCTGGTTGAGAAAAAGATAAGGGAATGTTAGGAAGGCAAAGATGATTATCAGAATCTCCCTAGGGATCATTCTTGAAGGCTAAATTTCAGGAAAGAGCCTATGAAATTATTTTAATGAAAGTAAGTGTGAGAGAGGTATTCCAAATCTTCCAGAAATACTTTCTGGTAAATAAAATGAATAAAAGTAAAGTAAGAAAGCCTTTTATTTCTCTATTTTGATTAGAAATTGTCCCTCTATTGTTTCTACTATCTCCATAATATTTGAATTATTGATGGAAGTTTTGATTAGGTTTTCTTAATTACCTGTATTAGAAATAAATGTTCATCATACCACCAAAGAAAAGCTTTCACTTACAAACACTCCAAATATATTAATACTTTATTCAACAAACATTTTTAAGGGTTGACTTTGTCAAAGGTGATTTGAAGAATAAAGTCTGAGCACAGGTCCTTTAGAAATTTGTAGGGTACAATTGTTAGAAATATAAAGCATGTGATAACAACTGTAATTGATCATGAAATGTCAAATTCCTCAAGAATAAATAAAATGGCACAATTCCAATGAAATGTTAAATGACTCAGAGGGGATATCAAATTATATTTTTTATATTAAATAGCCTACATATGTAGGGAATATATTAAAACATGAGTAAAAATTTGCCAAATTAGCTTGTATAAATTCTAATATTCTATAAAATTTGGATTGGTCATGTGAACATTTAACAGTTTAGCAAATTTACTCTCTACTAACTTTGAGAACTTTAGATATATACATTTTGTACATTACTATTCCAAATTTATTGCTACAGTCTTCAATGGCAATAATCATTTATAAAACAACACAGAAACAATTTATTTCCCCATTCTACTACTGCTTTTTTAAAAATGCTTTAGTATGATAGATAATACTGAAAAAAATTCTGTGCATGGTTCCTGGTATATATGTCTGCAAGTCTTGACAGTCTTACGGGGTGAAAATGTTATTTCATTGCTGTTTCAATTTGCATGTTGAGTATTAATGATATTGAAATGTGTATGTTTGTGTATATGTGGGTGTTTGTGCCCTTTTAATTTTCCTTTCAGATATATGGTTTATTTGTCACTTTGTATTGTTTCTCTTTGTCTTATCATTTTGTAGGAGTATATTATAAAAATAATGCATTTTTGTGTATATGAGTTGACAATTTATTTTCCTAATCTGCAACATCAATCTTCCCTTTGCTTATGTTAACATTTCTCATTTCTATGTTTTCAACACTGATGTGGTAATATTTATTAACTTGTTTTTATTTTTTCTTTTTTCATCTGGCATAAAAAATTAATACCTACAAATAGACCATGAAAATAGTTCTTGTTTTCCAATAAAAGAATAAAGTTTTCATATCAGATTTATGTCTTTAACGCATCTGGAAATGATTTTTATTTCTGTTGATAACAGAATATTTTTTGGCTGTTCCTATGTTTATTTGTCATATGGATAAACAGTTGTCTCATCACCATGTTGAACAGGCTTTTATTTCCCTACTTATTTCAAATTTCACATTTGTTGTATTTCAAGTTTTTAGAGGATGGAGTCTGCTGTTTCTGGAGTTTCATTTTGACTCATTTGTTCATTTGTCTAACTTTATTCCCACACAGCAATGCATTAAATAATGGGACGTTAAAATAGTTCTTAAATTTTGTATTAACAGTAATAACTTATATTACAGAGAATATACCATATCAGTTCTCTGGTATTTGTTGGAAATTATTAGATGATATAATACTTGATTAAAGTTTGTAGGGATTTGAAAGTGTAGTTGAGTAAAATATATATGTTTCATAATTTCATGCTATTGGAGTCTAAAATGTCTATGGTTAAGCTTCCTAATTATCTTTCTCAAATACTCTATAGCTTTTATTATTTTTTTCTGTGTGTCATTTTGATGACTAAGACATGTAAATAAAATGTATTATTTTTTCTTGATAGTTTTGGGAAAAAATTTGTCTTTTTATTTAAGATTATTTAAATAGATAATAAGTATTTAGGGTTTTGTATTTGTCTAATGGATTGATCTTTTCAATATCACATCACAATCATCTTTTGGCAAATAATACTTCTGTATTAAAGCCAATTTATTTCTTATATAACCATCACTATCACTTGCCCAGTTATCTATTACTTATGTTTATTTAGGATCTATCTCTTTATCGTTATATTTCTTAGTTCTCTGTCCTTTGACTTATTTGTTTAACAATACAAACTGATAGCATTTTATTTTGGATTTGCAAGTTTACTCAGCTTGCTTTGATTGTGAAAATTGTGCATTATTGTTTTTTTCATTTTTGTTGTGCTAATTACAGTACTTAAATGTTTTGTATTATCTATAGATATTACAAGATACTTTGTAATATCTACATTATTTTTGGACTATTTCATTAAGTTAATAATAATGAAAACTATCAAAGTTATTAACCATCTCCAGACAATTTTAGAACCTTAGAATGTCTTAACTTTGAACATTTCCTTCTTCTTATTTTTGTATTTTCCTTTCCTTTGTTTTAACCCACCAGGTTAGTAATTACTATAATTATTTATTTACTTATTACTTATTTATTTATTTTGAGACAGAGTCTTGCTCTGTCTCCCAGGCTAGAGTGCAGTGTCACGATCTCAGCTCACTGCAACCTCTGCCTCCCTGATTCAATCAATTCTCCTGCCTCAGCCTCCCGAATAGCTGGGATTACAGGTGGATGCCACCATGCCCTGCTAATTTTTGTATCTTTAGTAGAGATCGGGTTTCATCATGTTGTCCAGGCTTGTCTCGAACTCCTGACATGATGATCCGCCCACCTTGGCCTCCCCAAGTGCTGGAATTATAGGTGTGAGCCACCGCACCCAGCCACCATTTTTATTTTGAACACTCACCAAGTATTCACATATAAGCATGTATTGACTCTTTTTTCTGTTTGCCATTCTTTCTTAACTTCAGTGTTCTCATCCCCAAGGTACTTCTTTAATACATTCAAGAAATACCTGATGTTGGTAAATTACTGCAGCTGATTTGCTCTTTGAAAACGTGTACTATTTACTCATTTTCGAATCATAGTTCACTTAGATTTAGAATTATATATTGGCAGTTGTTTTGTTAACTCTTTGAAGATATTAAGCTGCTTTCCAAGTTTTACTCTGTATAAGAATAGCTATTATTTCTTTATATAAACTTCTAAATTTTTTATAAAGTTATTTTGGTATTTGGTTCTTTGGCCTGGTTTGGAGGTAATTTGCAGTGCTATTTCAACGTATCTAGGTGTGTTGGTTTTAGAATGTGTCGGCAAACTTTTGACACTTTTTCCCTGAAAGTGGGACAGATTTAGTGTTTCAATTCTTTATTAGTCCATTCTCGCATTGCTATAAAGTACTGAGACTGGGTAATTTATAAAGAAAAGAAGTTTAATTGACTCACAGTTCTTCAGGCTGTATAGGAGGCATGGCCAGGGAGGTCTCAGGAAACCTAAAATCATGGCGAAGGTGAAGGGAAAGTAAGCACATCTTCACATGGTGGCAGGAGAAAGAGAGTGAAAGGGGCAGTGCGACATACTTTTAAACAATCAGATCTTATGAGAACTTTATCACAAGACAGCACTAAGGGGATGGTACCAAACTATTAGAAACAACTCCCATGATTTAGGCCCCACCGCCAACACTCAGAATCACCATTCAACATGAGATTTGGGTGGGGACACAGAAAAACCATATCACATTCCAACTACTAGAGTGTGGTAAAACTGATTATATGGGACTTCTAAGGTTAGAAGATAGAAATGATACAGCTTCCATCTCTCTGCCTCTCTCTGTCTCTTTCCCTCTCTCTCTCTCTCTCTCTCTCTCTCTTTCTGTTGTATCATCTCTTTCAGGGGGAATCAGTCTTTATCTCATGAAGACATTTCTGCAATGTCATGGAAGCATTTCTGGGAGAAGTCCTGGGTGGCAAAATTTGCCAGCCATGTGATCAAGATATCTTGGAGTGGACCTCCAGTCCCACGTAAGGATTCGCACGACTGTGGCCTTGGCCAATGACATCTTGACTGCAACCCTTTGAAAGATCTTGAGCCAGAACCCACCCATCAATTTCTGACCTACACAAACTGTGTGAAAATAAGTAATTGTTTCAAGCTGTTTAATTTTGGAATAATCTTGGGTAATGTATTAGGTAACAATGAATAATTAACATACTAAGTATGCTTTAGGCATATTTTTACCTTTCTGGGAATTTATTATAATCCTGGGAATGAAAAATTTATTTTCTTCATTAAGTCTACAATGTTCTCATTAATTATCATTTCAATTTTCCTTCTCCTGTATTCTTTCTGATCATTCCTCTTGTAATTCTGAGAAATAAACTCTGACTCATCAGGACCTGGCTGTTCATATTGCTTAATGTTTTTTTAAAGTGTGTCATCTCTTCATCTCATGTTTCATTCAGTAGAATTTCCTCAGTATAATCCTTAAAGACACTCATCTCTTCTTCAGGTTAATCATTTTCAATTTTATTTTTAGTTATTTTAAACATTAGAAAGTCATGATGTTTTTGTTTATCAAAGTTCTATTTGATTCTTTAAATGTTCAACTGGCTTTATTTTGATAATATTATGTTATTTGTTTAAATTTCCACTGACTTTCATGACTTAAGGAAAGTTAAACATCATATAGTCTCCATACTACTGTTGTTGCATCATGTGATGTTCCCTTCATTCTTTGTTATATCTCCTGACTGCCATTTATGCTGCATCATTCCCTCAGTTGTCAAGTTAATTCAGACTCAGTTCATATACAGTGGAACATTACCAATGTGTCAATAATAGACGACATAAATCTCAAACTAGTCTTATCTTTGTCTCTACTAAGAATTCCAAGTTTTACCCTTGGTGAGGAACCATTTAAAAATATTTCAATATTTAAAGTTTTTGGTTTGGTGTTCCCAGACTATGTAGGCAGTATAAATTCAAATATCAATCTCAAGAGACTCATGGTAATAAATTCCCAGGAGGATTTTATTTTCTATTCAGAGCTCAGTCTGAAAAACATAAAAAGTACTGTGTTGAGTGGCATTTTGAGAGTTGCAGCTTGATGCAGGGTCAGCTCTAATAGTCTACAAAAGCTCAGTTAGGTATTGCTTTCTATCTTGTCCTCTAAACAGGCCTCTAAACCCAAATCCTTACTGAGATTGTATCTATTCTCCTTCTCCCATAGATCTCAGGGAAATCCAGGCATATTTTAAATGCAGTGCTCACTTTCCTAAACCTATATTTTTATGGGAAATCCTTTCTTACAGACATGGTTTGGTTCTAGTGTCCTCACCCAAATGTCATGCCAAATTGTTATTCCCAGTGTTGGCAGAGGGACATGGTTGGAAGTGATTGGATCACAGAGGCAGACATCCCCCTCTCTGTTTTCATCATTGTGAGTTCTCACGAGATCTGATTTTATAAAAGTATGTGGCACTTCCTCCTTCTCTCTGTCTCTTGACACCAGTGAAGACATGCTTGCTTTTCCTCCTTTCTTCCACCATGATTGTAAGTTTCCTGAGGCCTCCATGGCCATGCCTCCTGTACAACCTGTGAAACTGTGAGTCAATCATACCTCTTTTCTTTATAAATTACCCATTCTCAGGTAGTTCTTTATAGTAGTGTGAGAACAAACTAATACCCCTACCAATTTGGATGACCAGTGAAGAAGAAAGAAACAAAGAGAAAGTAAGTAGAACTCTTTATGGAAAGAAAAAAAAGAGACAAGGATATGGGATTAATTTGGATGACAGAATCAGAGGAGTATCTTGGAAATAAATATTTCTTCAAATAATGAAAGGCTAAAACGTGGATATTCCTTACTAGAGGCCTTTGGACCAACAAAGAGGCCCAATTTAGACAAATTTAAACTTAGAAACATAAGACTTTTTGAACAGCCACTACTGTCCCAAAATAAAATGAGATTCCTCAGGAGTTACTTATCCGAGCAGTACTGTGTTATCAATAGAATTTGTTCAAGGATAGCAGGGGAAGTAATTGGAGACTTTTAATTCTGTGCTATTTTTCACTCCTCCTATCTTCTCATCTATTCTGTCACAATATGTTTTGGACTTTTCAACTTCATTTGAGTTAGTAATGTCTATCTTAAAAAAAAGTTTAAAAAACTTATGCTCATTCAATTATGTCTACAAAGTTCTGTGTAAAGACAAATGAGTCACAGGTGCTTTTGTCTGTAAAATATTTCTGTAGATCAGAATTGTTTATTACTCTTTGTATTTGTTTTCAATCATTCATTTATTTATTCAACAAATATTCTTTGAGCTTACACTGTAATGCCAAACCCTATATAGATCCTGAGACAATAGACTAGCGCCCTGCCTCATAGAACTTTATACTCTAGAGAATTTTCAAAAATAATTTTATATATTTTCTAATATAAAAAAAGAATATGTTAGAAAATTCATTATGAAATGCAAACACATTACAAAATGCAAATGATATGGTGATTATTCTTGCTATCATCAATATTTTGAATAACTGTATGTAGAGTACATGTCAAATTTATCCTTTAAACTCTATGTGTTCTTAAAGTCAAAATTGTGATATGGACTTTAGATAGCATTAGTGAATTCAATTATATGAAATATGCATTTACAAATAATATTAGCTGACACTTTCTTAATGGGATTTTATATCACTGCAACCTCTTTGGAGGGCATTTTGGCAATGACTTTCAAAATGTAAATTACATCTATCTCTTTACTTCCATTTCTGAAGACTTAACTAAAAATATGTACTCATATATGTGAATACAGCAATGTATTTGGCCATTTACTACAGCATTGTTGGTAATGGAAAAAAATAAAAATAGCTGTTTTTCAATTGAAAAACTATGAAGTATATAACATGTAGTATACGTAAATAATACCATGTAGTCACATAGATACACTTTAAAATAGTGTACTTATGAAAACCTTTTCAATATAGAGTTGTAGACACATATCCTTTTGTTGTACTTACCCATGTTCTTACCTCTCCCTACTTATTTGCTACTCCCA
Organism: Theropithecus gelada; assembly: GCF_003255815.1. NCBI lineage: Eukaryota > Metazoa > Chordata > Mammalia > Primates > Cercopithecidae > Theropithecus > Theropithecus gelada. The sequence goes on along the minus strand of NC_037675.1, from coordinate 84,287,347 downwards.
CTCCCTTTCCTCAGATTTAAGCTGTAGGGCGTTCTGTCTTCATAGTCCCAGAGAACGGGAAACACAAAAAATTAAAAGGTTGATTTCAATGCCAAAATCTATGGCCTCTTTCCCAAGAGCAAGGAGAATAACAAGAGAAACAAATTACTTGGAGTTAGACTCTATTACTCCCCTCCCCTAATCCACTAATCATGAGTTAGAGAACAACAAAACCCTGAGATATCCAGGGTTAACCAAGTTGAGAGAATGCCTGACTCTCATTTCCCAGGCGAAGCCTGACAAAACGACGAAGTCTCATTCTCTCCATCCCACCACCACACATGCTCAAGTAGGGTCACCAAAGAGTAGCATAAAGAAGTTACATGATACATCTGAGCACGTGTTTCTGAAGCAAACCTCTATGAGTTTCCAGCAAAGTCTGGGATCAATGGAATAATTTCTGGTGAGTTCAAGGATAGCATAGAAGAGGAAAACACCTTAGACAGCATGAGTGAGCATTGGCCACACCAGAGTGGGGTGGGGCAACAAACAAATGCTTCCTGTGTCCTTGGGAGGTACACACAGCCAGACTCAAACAGGCCTGACAAACAGCAATGGGAGATGGCCTAGCAAGGTGTGGGATGATCTGTCTCAGATGGTGGAAATTCAGATTATAGTGCATATAGGCTGAAGGAAGCCCAGAGGCCGCTCCCTCCCCACACTTCAGGGTAAATACTGCCTATACTGCTAGCTGAGATGTCAGTTTAGAGGCAAAGTGGGGAATCACTAAGTTTATCAACACTTCCTTTGTGCTACAAGGCAAAATGGATGCTCTAAAATAAGACATAAGTGTAAAGGTAAACAAATAAAGCTACATCTCTTGAAAATCTGAATTTGTGGAATGAGAATTTTAGGGAATATATTTTCATAAGTGTTAAAAGGAAAGTAAAACATGAGTGTGTACTGCTTGCTTCCATATATGTGTGTCCATGTATTCAGGTAACATTTCCAGAAACAGAAGAAAATATTAATAGTGATTGACAAATTTGTTTAAAAAATAATGGTGACTAAATACGTTTAAGGCATTTAGAATATAGATTATTGGAGAACCATATTACATATGGTTAAAGGGTTCTCCAATTCAATTATATTTATATTATATATATATAACATAGCATATACACACATACATATACACACATATGTATACACACATATACATATGTGTGTATATATAATTATAGTGTGTGTATATATACATATATATATGTGTATATATACATATATATATGTGTGTGTGTGTGTGTGTATATATATATTCAGTAGCAACTTTGTCTTTTCTAACTTGCCCTAGCCAGAGTTCTGGCAGTCAACTGAGGAGAAAAACGCAACTCACTTTCTTCTTTGAAATGTGACATTTTCTGGATTTCTTCTCTACAGGGTAGCTGCCATTGCTTCTATCTTCAGAAAATGTCCTGAATTTAGGTCAATGGATCCTGACCTGACTGAGCTATGTTCAAACAGCTCCATAAATGAAAAATGGATTGCTTTGTAAATTTTTTTTCTAAGAGCATCATTAGTAATTGGCAATTAACCTTGGAAAGTTCTCCAGTATTTAACTTTCCTTCCAAGCTCTCTGCTTTATAAAAAGTTTGGGATTAATTACAATGGAAGGGACATATGTTGCTAGGTGAGTAATTAAGAAAGGCTGGTTGAAGATAGTAAGACAATGGGTCAAACAACCATTCCCAGGATTTTGATTCCCATCTTATATTCTGGCTATTTTTCCACTGGAGGGTTAACTCATACAAAGTTTTGAATACTTAGAGAAGGGAAATCTAAATTCCTGGTATAGCATTTCTATATTTCCAGTTTTTCTGCCCAAACTGCAACACTCATCTTCCCTTTTCTTTTCATTGTCCACATTTCTTCTGTGCTTAGGCCTATTTGCTATACTCTTGGAAAATTACTTAAAAAAAAAGTCTTATCCTTTGATAATGACTGACAGCTTAAAAAAAATCTTAAAGGTCCAGTGTTTCTTTCCATTCCCACAGCAAACTCTGAGATAGTCAAGACAAAGCTTTTCCTGTGCCAAGATGAGGAAATGTACCCTTTTCCATGATTGAGCAGACTCTCAGTACTAGGTCAGGTCAAAAATCCAAGTCCTAGATTAGATTTGCATCTTTCCATTGCACTAAACAACCTCATTTGTGGCACTTGAAGTTAGAAAGCCTGGTGAGCCCCACATCTCCTGATTCCCCAGGACCGGTATTTTCACTGTGAAAATGAAGCATGGCAAACCCCATTAGTTCAGCGTGGGCTAATATGTTCTAAAAATGAATGCTGCCTGTGGCTAACTCTGGAAACATTCCAAGGACATTTGGCCTTATGATCAGTGTATTTTACAATCCCTGTACCTCTGAGAATGATGGCAGGGGTCGGTTCTAGCAGGATAAACTTTATTCTCCCAGCCCTTCTGATTGCCTAGTTTTCCTCAAGAAAGCATGGTGCACATTTATGCTAAAAATCGATGTAGTCACCCAGGCCCTCTAGGTCACTAAATATTTTTCAGGTATTTAAAACCAGAGACATCACATATAAAATATACCAATTATTTAAAAAACACACTAAAATCCATCTTACAAATAAAATCTATGAGCACCTTTAATTAAATAGCTTGTTCAACGTAGTAAAATAAAGGGCAGCTTATCAGTATAAAAAGTTAACAGAGTTTCCAAAATGACTAACCTTTTGTTCAAGGCATAGTTTATCTTTTGGGGGAAAGTAGCTACCTATTAAACAGTAAAATTAAATCATCAACTTTAGTGAATTTCTAACTAAAACTGCTAACAACAGCTATGAGAGGAATAAATCACTTATAAAATGTGTCAGGCACATATACCATGTCATACTACACTATATGCTAAAAATACAATGATGAGCATGATGTCCTCTCTCTTGATGCTTCTACAAAACACAAAATAGTCTCCATGATTTTGTCTTTTCCAGAATGTCATAGAGTTGGAAACATACTGTATGTAGCCTTTTCAGATTGATGTTTTTATTTAGTAATATGCACTGAAGGTCTCCTCACGTCTTTGAATGGCTTAAGAGCTTATTTCTTTTTAGTGCTGAATAATATTCCATTGTGTAGTTATAACATTGTTTACTTACACACTTATTTACTGAAGAATATCTTGGTTACTTCTAAGTCTTGGCAATTATGAATAAAGTGGCTGTAAACTTGGTATGAAGGTCTTTACGTGTATGTGTTTTCTACTTGTTTGGGTAAATACCAAGGACCATGATTGCTGGATGATATGGTAAGACTACGTTTCATTTTGAAAGAAATTGCTAGGCCAGGTGCTGTGACTCATGCCTGTAATCCCAGCACTTTGGCAAGCCGAGGTGGGCAGATCACCTGAGGTCAGGAGTTTGAGACCAGCCTGGCCAACATGGTGAAACCCTGTCTCTATTAAAAATACAAAAATTAGCCAGGCATGGTGGTGGGCACCTGTAATCCCAGCTACTCAGGAGGCTGAGGCCAGAGAATTGCTTGAACCTGGGAAATGGTGGTTGCAGTTAGCTGAGATCAGGCCACTCCAGCCTGGGTGACAGAGCACTCTAGCTTCCAGCCTCCAGCCTGGGTGACAGCGTGAGGCTCCACCTCAAAAAAAAAAAAAAAAAAAAGAAAGAAAAAAGAAATTGCTAAACTGTTTTACAAAATATGATACCATTTTGCACTCTCACCGGTAAAGAATGGTCATTCCTCTCACTCCACATTCTGACCAGTACTTGGCAGTGCTGTTAGTGTTTGAAATTTTATCCTTCTAATAAGTAATGAGTGATATCTCATTGTTGCTTTAATTTGCACTTCCATAATTAAGTGTGATGTTGAGCATCTTTTCATACACATATCTGCTATTTGTGTATCTTCTTTGATGAGTTTTCTGTTCATATCTTTTACTTATTTTTAATTGAGTGTTCACTTTCTTGTTGAGTTTTAAGACAACGGTATTATTGAGTTTTCATATACTTTGAATAACCATCCCTTATCCGATATGTATTTTGGAAACATATTCTTAACATTTGTGGTTTGTCTTTTCATTATTTTGACAATGTCATTCTCAAAGCAAAATTTTTAATTGTAAAGACTTCCAGACTACCAGTTATTTATTCCATGGACCACGACCTGTTTTTGTACCTAAAAGGTAATCTCCAAATCCAAGATCTGGACTTTCTAGATCTTTCTATGTTATCTTCTAGAAGTCTATAGTTTTAAGTTTTCAGTGAATGATCTTTTTTGTGTTTTTTTTTTTTTTTGTAAAGAACATAAGATCTGTGTCTAGATTTTTTTTTTTTTTTTTGCATCTGGACGTCCACTTGTTCCAACACAATTTTTTTGAAATTCCAAGGACATTTGGCCTTGTCATCATTTTTTCTCCATTGTATTCTCTTTGCCCCTTTGTCAAGATCGGTTGACTATTTTTGTGCGGGTCTATTTCTGGGCTCTCTACTATGTTCCATTGATTCATTTTTCTATTATTTTGCCAATACCACACTGGCTTGATTACTGGAACTTCATAGTAAGTCTTGAAATAAGGTTGTGCCAATGCTTTGACTTGTTTTCTTTCAATATTGGGTTGTCTATTCCAGATCTTTTGTCTCTGCATATAAACTTTAGAATCAGTTCATCAATATTCACAAAATAACTTGGTGGGATTTTGATTAGGATCCCATCAAATCTAAATCAATGTTTTTTTGAATAGAGAATTGCCAAATGCCAATGGCTGCTATGAGCTGTTTCTATCTTTGTGAAAATTTAAACAAGTTCATTTCCCAGTATGGAATAGCAAGTTTTCATGGGCGACAGTGAAACACTGTGTTGCTTTCTTGGATGTAATTTCACAGTTCTTAAATTCTTTAACTCTTCAAGAGTCCTATTACTGTTGAGTAAAAATGTGGACAGTCAAAACCTTAATACTCACACTCCTTTTCTTTGAACCTAACAACAAGCCTCTGATAACAGACCACCAGGTATTGACTACTTAATGGTATCATTGAGTTTTACTCACATTACCTTCAATCCTCATAAAGGCTCTGCAAGGCAGACACTATTACTCCAATGCTGAGTACCTGAGGCTGATTTATACCAGTAATTTTTTCAACACTTAAATGCCCAACTGTCAATGGCATGGTCAGGATGTCCACATGGGTCTCTCTACCTCCTTCCTATGACTTTACATCACACTACATTGTATCTGACCAGACAGAGCACCAAAAGAGTAAAAACTATACCTTGACACAGAAAAATTGAAATATTTCCCCACAAACAAAACCCCAGCTATATCTGTAAAATCCTCAGGATTATCTGGAAAGAACCTATCAGGCAAAATTGTTATTTTAAAAATAGAACCTTTTCCACATTGATAGCAGTGTGGTTCAGGTAATAGAAACCAATCGGTTCAATAATCTTTCATTGCTGTATTCTTCATTTAGTATATTACTTTGTATTAAGATATTGTTTGCAAATGCTTTCAGAAACTGTTTGCTGTTTCTGTCCTCCTTGAATCAATGATGACTTTGCTTGGAATATTAAGAATTCCACCAACTAATCTCTGGCAAATATTTACTGAGTTAGGTCAGTGTTCCTTAATAAGCACTGGTCTCATCTATGTGCGGAGGTATAAGGATAATATAACATCATGATTAAATCTTCCATAAATACAAATGATTTATAATTATGAAAAGCTATAATTATAGTGAGCTCACTGCACATTTGAAAACTCATGGAGAGAAACTCTAAGGGTTGCTTGAGAAGCAGCCCCTGTACTACTGCTGTTTGCTAATTGGGCTTGTGGAAAGTTCAGAGCAATGATTAGGCATGCCAGGATTCATCTGCCAAGTAATAATTGCAAAACCCAGCAGGGAGCAGAAAGGAATTCACTGCCCAAAATAGCAAACAGACCCTAAGCTGGGAGAGAATGACTATTAGGACATAGAAACAGAAACTTTTTTTTAAAGAAAATAATAGATTACAAACTATGTTAAGGATGAAATAATGGGTGAAAGAAAATATTTTAGTTGCACTAATAGGGTTAAATTCAGCGAGAGAAATGGTAACACAAATTTGTTTACTTACAAAGTCAGTTGTTACCTTAGTACTTATTCAAAAGAGAATGGTAGCAAAGAGTCTAGAGCAGTTGTTTAATGGTATACGAAATAAGACAAATTTAGAAAAGACTTCATGGTACTTCAAGTATTGCAGAGTCGGGGAAACTGAGTACGATAAAGAAGTAAAGCAGAAATAGAAAAAGATAGATTGGTTGGTGGGGAGAGAGAAAGAGACAGTGTTTTGGTGTATCTGGTGCTAGTTATAAATCGAACCAAGATGTTAAGACAGTCATAATTTGAGACCAGGCATTTGGGATTGAGCTTTTCATCAACAGAGAACAATATCCAAGATAGGAGTTGAGGTGGATGTTTTCTATTTTTTCATCACTATCTTTTGTTGATATTTTCTCCTGTCTCCTACCTCCAGGATGTGTGATTTATTTATCTGGAACTATGCCTGCCTTATTCATGACTCTGTCTTCAGTGGTTAGAATGATCCCTGGAACACACAGTAAATCAGCATATTTTTATTAAATCTAACACTATATCTTGCATGTCTGAAAGCATTTGCTTCATCAAGAGCCTAGATTAGTCATGTAGTTTAGTACAGAATTGTAGACTGAAATTGTATGTCTTCAGAAATTTGAGGACATTTCCCTATTTGTATCTAACATCCACTCTTGGTGATAAGAAAAACTGACGATCTTCACTGTTGTTCCTCTGTTTAAATTTTTTTCTCTCTCTCGAAGCTTTTAGGATCTTTCCTTTCTTCTTTTTATTCTGAAGTTCCTTAAAGTATTTTTCCACTCTTCTGGTTTGGGATTTGATGGGTGTTTTCAATATAAAACTTGTGTCTATCATAATCACTGAGAAATGTCCTCCTACTATCCCTATGGTAATTGTCTCACCTCCATTACTTCTTTTTTTTCTTTGTGAAACTCTTGTTAATGAGACTTCCTTGATGTTATCTGTGTCTCATATTTTCTCACATTTTCTTTCACATCTCTTTTTTTCTACTTCGTTTATACTAGAGAATTCAGCACTTTGCTCTGAAGCACCAATGCTCATCCTTGCAGACCTAAACTTTCTCAAAAAGTTTGACCGATTTATTGGCTGAGGAAACCTTTGATTTTGTCTTGAAATAGTAAACTGACTGTTAGTTCCCTGACAAAATGTATGTGGGATAATAAAGATGAAGTAGATTGCTTCTTATATTCTACATACAGGATTTCAATTGCTCTAATTTTCAACTGTCTTTCTCCTTTTTGCCCTGTCTACCGTCTACCCCTTGAATCTCATCCTGGGACTTTCTGCCATACCACGAGGCAAATCAGCACAGTGCCTACTTTAGTTCTCTTCTGCAAGTTTTCTAAGGTTCAGCTTGTATCTTCATTTCTTGACCAAACAACAAATATACAATGAATATCTAGTATGCTATAAACTGTTCTAGATTTTGAGGAATGAACACAAACAAGCCAGGCTTTAATTAATTTATTTTATCTAAACTGTGTCTTCCAGGAATTGTTTGTATTTTCTTGAGGATGATGACTACTTCTCCTGTTCTCTCTATTTGCCTATCTATCTATCTATCTATCTATCTATCTATCTATCTATCTATCAATCATCTATCTGCCTATCTATCTTTCTATCTAATCAATCATCTATATTTAGTAATATTTAAATAGAATGTTGGGAGATAGAAAAAGTGGTTATAGTCTCAGTCTACTACCTTGAACCACAACCTATATCTAACATGTTGATTTTGAATTTCATTTTACTTTTTGAAGATATGTTAAAAAGTCATTTCTGAAATGCTCTCAAGTTTAGTATAATCTTACTTAGGCCTGCAGTTTTGTCTAGACAGTGTAGTTCAATATTAGTACTATAGGCTTTGTAATAAAAGATGCTTGAGTTAAATTATTGTTCAGCTACTTACTAGCTAAAAATACCAAGCACTTAGTTCTGGAGATTAAATTTCCTTACTTGAAAAACTTAGATTAAATTACTATCAAAAAAGAAATGTGTTAATGTTCAATAGTGATGCGTGCAAACCATGCTGCAAACCTAGGGTATGGTAGCAACTTACTAAATGTGTTAGGTCTTAGTAGGCATAGATATTTGTGAAAAGAAGAGACAGTTTAAGAAACTGTGGAAGAGAATTTTCCCCGTCTATACTATAATCAAAGACCTGATCTTAATCTTGACTCGGTTTTCATGATCTCTGAGTCAATATTTAGATTAAGTGGTTTATAAATGTGTACCGTGGTTAAGTGAAGCGGTGGCGGGGTGGGGAGAGAAAGAGAGAGAGAGAGTGTCTGTGTGTGATCTGAAAGAGATATACAGGTGGGGTAACTGAGTTGTGACATCTAATCGTTCAATCCTCCATGATTTTTTTAAGCAAAGTCAAATTGGTAACTTTGCAATGTATCAGTTAGTTTAATGAAGTCTTAATAAAGGTATTTGACAAGAGTAGAAAGTCAAGAAAATACTAAAGCTTTAAAAATTTGTCTTTCTTATTGGAATTTGTAAATGAACCACAAAACTGAACTCCTGCTCGTCATTGAAATAGATTCTCTGGGTGAAGTAAGAATTTGTAGTGACACTCTGAGGGAGTAATTTTTATTAGATTTATGTAGATATTTTATTGTATGGCTAGTTAAGTGGAGTCTCATGTCATTTGCTTTGAAATGTCCTCACTTTTGCTGAGATTTTGCAAATATATAGAGTAAAACATTCAGAGTAATTCACTATGGTTTGCATTTTGCATTATATGTTGACATTCTTTTAATCAACCATCTTTTGAAACGTGAATTTGTCATGTCTTCATTGTATCTGAACTACAACCTTAAATTTTAAATCCACATGACTTAACTATCCTATTGAGAAGAGGTGGAAAATATCTAGCAGCAGTAGATTTATAGCATGTCCTTCCATAATCCCTCAAAATCTCTTTCTTAGAATTTGTTTTTCTCATTGAGATTTGGGTACCTCATCTCAGCTTTTCAGTCTTGGCAATCAAAAAATCTAATATGCAACCTAGTTTTCCATTCTTTACCTCTATCTTCTTTAAATTGCCATGCAACGAGAATGCTGCTCCTTTTAGTCAGGAAAGATGACATTTAGTAAGGCTTTGCTATATTACTTCATAAATACATGCCCTACAGACATTTGAACTGTTGGTCATAGATTTGAGAATTCTTCAATATATGGATTCCACCATCTGTTTATTACATCTTTAATCAAAATGTCTAATGGGAATCTTCTTTGACTAAGGGCATGTTTGTATTCTCTCTCCCGGTATTGTCTGTTTTCTCTCTCTTTTTTTCTTTCTCTAACAACATTTCAGAAAAATGAACAAAATGAAACAAAGTCTCATTTTAGATAATTGAGACAATCTATCTATGGATATTATCAGAGGCCTCATGCCTAAGGTAAGCCAAATCCTGTGGTAAAACTGACCTCTGCCTCCAGTTTGTCCCTATGTAGAAATCCATGTCTATCATATTGATAGTACTATAGTGCTGCTGGTTTCAATGAGGCAACTCCAACGTCCTGCAAAGATAACAATTATCATTAATACAAATTATGAAGAGTAATTGAGGCTATGCTTGATTTTCAATTATTTATTAAAAACTGCAATTTAACAAACTGCTTTCACATTGAGGATTCAGTATGTTAATTTTCCTGTTTTAAACATATTCAATATATTTCTATCAGCAGTCGGAAAAATTTAGCTTCCTTAATGAAAACTAGCTTACTATTTTGGGGAACATCCTCCAGGGATATATGACTACCCAGAATACGTTTTTTACCTTCATATGAGACTCAAGTGTTAGCTTCTAATATAAAGAAAATTAAGTGCACTCAGCCATGCAGCAATGCATTTCTATTAGAACTCAGAAAAGTTAGCTCCATGCTTCTATTTATTTCAATAAATGTCAATGCATTTGTGGACTGCAGCTTAAATTACAGGAGAGGTTGCATCTGTAAAAAAGCAAAATTATCACAGTAAATGTAAGTGTTACTGATTCAGTCATTGATTCATGTGTGCATAGTGCCATACTATGCACCAAACTTTCTTGACAATGATCTGAAAAGTGATTTTTTGAGAAAAGACACCTCTGCTGCTATCAATTCAATTCAAGAAATATTTATTGGTGGCTTGTCTTAGAAACTTGGAATTCATTGATGAACAAAATTTAAATCCTCAATGGAACTTATATTGCAATAGGATGAGACAGACAATGAAACATAAACATCACAAATAAATAAATTATACGATATAAATGGACAAAAGGATGAATCAGAAACAAAGGGCTGAGGAGTGAAGGGGGATGCGTTCTAAATTGTGTGGTTGATATTATCACGATCCTCTTTATTGAAATGATGACATTTGAGGAGACACTTCAAGATCATGAGAGCTTGACCATGTTGATATCTGAAGGAAGAGAGTTCTAGCTGGTGGGAGTAGCCCTTAGAAACGCTCCAATATGGGAGCCTACCTGAGACATTCAAAGAGCAGCAAAGAGGCAAATATAAAAGAGATGAAGGAGCAGAGGGGAGAATTGCAGAAATGTGATGAAATAATGGATTGGTGGAGGGGTGAGGCAGATCATGTGAAACATTGCATTGTATTGCTTTCTTTCTCTGAATAAAGGGTAGAGCCTTTCAACAGTTTTAGCAGAGACATAAATCAAACCCCCACTGTAGAGATAAGAGACTATGGGGTCACCGTGGAAGCAGCCACCTGGGTGAAAGATGGCAAGGACTTCAATAGCATGGGAGCAATGGGGACAGTACCAAATGGCCTAACCTTTGATACATATTTTGAAAACAGAGCCAACAAGATCTCCTATCAAGGAGATATCTTCCTATTGCATTGAGACAAGTAGAAAAATACAAATCTGTTGTGATCTAAGCACTTTAAAATTTTATAAAGGGATATTCCTTGTCTAATTTACCAGAGGGGTTAAAAAAAAGAAAAAGAAACATAGAGGCAAGGCATTTTTTAATCCCCATTTTATAGATGAAAAATAAAAGAAGGCCTATTGAAAGATAAATGAAACTGGTATTTATTGAATGAATCTTGCAAGTACAACTTCATACTACATACTGTGCTTTCAAATTTGTAGCACCATTTAACCTTCATGCAAATAATGACAGTAAGAACCAGCCCCATTTTCTCAAACAGTGAAAATGCCACTCAGAATGGTCTGCGATGTACCCAGATTTGTAAAATTAGAGTAAGTCTTTAAAATAACTTTTCCCTCAAAGTTTATTTCCTTTTATGATCACTAGTGCTTCTACCCTCTCAAAGAATCCAAGTGAGCCAGAGGACTATCTTCATTAATTTTACCCTCATAACATCCCTATGGGTAATTAATATTTTGAGTAGCTATTTTCTAAAGGAACAGAACAAGATTGTATACTAGTATCCCCAAAGGAACACACTAGCAACTGGCTAAGATGAACTTCAAATTTGCATCTTTTTGACTGTAGAATACATGGTTATCAAAAGGAAGCAGCATGCTCTTGATCACAATATGATTAAAAGAAATTTCTTTCCAGCGTCCCAAGGGAATTTTGAAAATTAAATGAAACAATGTTCATAAAATTGGTTTGTTAATTACAAATTTGTCTATACACAGTGTGTAATTTTTATCATTATGTATCTGGAAAACGAACCATGTTGGCTACCTAATTTAAATTTCAAAATCCAGAAATCAAGTGTAGGCAAGGCAGTCTCCATGGGTTGAAAAGTCATTATTTGTGATGTTGCCAAGTGCACTTATCATTTCTAAGTATCTGTCTTCATTGAGCCAAAAGTGGATGGAGAAAATAATCACCTGAGCAGCCAGGTCCCAAAGCAGGCTGCAAACCAGCAACCTGAAGTTCAAGAGAGCTGGTAATTCTACACCTGTTTTCCCGCGGCTCTCAGGCACTGAAGGAGCTGCTCTGGTGCCATGAGCACAGCCACAGGCTTGCTCTTCATCATCTGCCTTTATCACTTAGAAAAGCCCTTTGGTTGCTTTCATCTGCTTCCCTTTGGCTGCATTCATCCAGGTGTGATTCAGGAAGTGTGCTTCAAGGACTGGCTCGTGACAGGGGAAGAGGTTCATGATGTCTCCATCACTGTTCCCTACGGCGGATGTTGATTCGAGTTGCAGTGGAATTCAATTAAATCCAATACACATTCATGGAGTGCCTGCAATGCTCCTGACACTATTTCAGGTGCTGAAGAGGAAAGCTAAGATGAATCAGCTCTAAGCTTGTGGCTGTCACAATCTGGTAAGAAAGATAGGCAAGAAAATGCATCATTAGTTTAAGAAATGAATGGGATAGAGTCTCCAATGCAATTTCATTGAATGTGGAGTATAGCCAAAAGGAGTGATTAATTGTTAATAAGGGGTCTAAGAAGTTTTTATGTAGAAACTGCTTTCAAGTTTGACATAGAAATATGGGTTTTGCCACTCAGAGCAAAGGAAGGAAATGAATTTCAGATTAGATCGCACAAATTTGTAAGAGTAAGAGTGGTGAATGTTGGGAGAATGGAAAGTAAACTGTTGCTATTGTAGGATGCAAATGAGGGAACACATTGAAGCCCAGAAGATTGCCAGAGGAGAAGTAAGGCTAGAAAGTTGAATTCTTAAGGTAAAAAGACATTAAATTCCAGGTAGGGAGTATGGGATTATATTTTACATTAATATATTGATTTGAAAACCGTTAAGCCTGGTAGATCCATGACCAGAAGTGAGCTTTTAAAAGGACTATTAGATCAATGTGCAAGAAGGAATGATTAGAAGCAGGAAAACAAGTTAGGACACAAGATAATAAGGAAATGAACTAAACAGTAACATAACCAAATAAAGATGTAGAGGCAGAATGAACTAAAAAGGTAAAGTGAAGAGTATTAGATTGTTTCTAGAAGGTACAGTTGAGGGATAAAGAGCATAAAGTCTGAATAACTGGGTGAATTTCTCTGTCATTAATCAACATAACAATTCCAGGAGGAATTAGGAAAGATTGCTTATGTTAAAATTTAGGGGCCTGTGAGTCATGCTTAGAAAGATATTTAACAGCAGGTATCAGTGATGGTCTAGAATTCCCAAAGGAAATGAGGCCTAAAGATGTAAATTTTTGTACATTTGTGAGAAATTATGCCATGGGGTTGCAAATAATAAATAGGGGAATGCCCATATATTTCAAAAAGGAAGCTGAGTAGAGTGTTGTAAGAAATGCTTTCATTTCAGGAGTAAGTGGAAGAAGATCTGTCGAGAAAGAATAAAATGAAGACCAGGAATTGAAATAAGAAGGAACACTGAAAGACTCAGAAATCAAGAGAAGACTGTTTTCAGAGAAAGAGAAAAGCAACAACACTGTCTAATATATCCTAGAATTCTAAGAACATAGTAACATAAAAAATGGGGTCTCTTATCCATAAAATTTAGCCAGGAAAAAAAGAAGCTGCATAAGTTGTCTCATGTGGCAAAGAGTTTTAAAATAATTGGAAGTTTTTGCAGTCCCTTGAGAAATGGGAAAAGGCTGAGTATTTTCAAGCAGATGCCCAGATATCCTAAAAGCTATGTTAAACATTTTCGTTGCCTGCAGCATGGGTGTGGGTGATTCTCAGGAGGCTACTCACACCAAAACTGTAGCAGAACCCCATGTCTCAAAGTCCACAGCTGTCTCAAAAGAGCTATCCCTTTTCTTTGTCTTAACTCGCCAAAACCCATATCATTGCCTCTGGCAAAATTGAGCAAGAATCCTACTGGCAAGGGAGTCTTGAAGGTATAGTTTACAGGCACTCAGCACTTGGATTGTGAGGACTCGTTACGAAGGGTGGGGGTGAAACTTAGCATTAACCAATATCCAGAAAAGGTTTTTAGAAGAAGTCAGTAGATTTGGTTTCTGTAAGTAATTGGTAACTCTTGAGAGCAGATTTTGGAGAGAGTAGATGTGGTAGGGAGGATCCAAACTGCAAGGGAAGGAGAAATGGATGAGAGAAGAGGAAGTGAATACGGTATGAGAAGATTATTTACTTAAGAAATTGTTTGGTGAATAGAAGAAACAATAAAATTATTTTGAGGAGAAAACGTGTATTAATCTGTTCTCACACTGCTATAAAGATACTACTCGAGACTGGGTAATTTATAAAGAAAAGAGGTTTCATTGACTCACATTTCTGCATGGCTGAGGAGTCCCCAGGAAACTCACAATCATGGTGGAAGGTTCCTCTTCACAGGGCAGCAGGAAAGAGAAAGAGTGCCGGTAGGGGAACTGCTAGACATTTATAAAACCATCAGATCTTGTGATAAATCACTCACTATCACAAGAACGACATAGGAAACTCTCCCGTGATCCAGTTGCTTCCCACCAGGACTCTCCCATGACACTTGGGGATTATGGGAACTACACAATTCAAGATGAGATTTGGGTGGGGACACAGTGAAACTATATAAAACGTTGAAGGAGGTTTTTGTTATTGCTATGCTTTTTTTGTTTGGACATAGCTAATTTAATCACATTTGCTGCAGAGAAAGAAAACATTACAAATAAACTGAAAAATAGATGGAATGATTTATACTATCATGCAGAAGATGGAAGAATCAACTTTAGCTAAGTGGAAAAAAAAAAAAAGATAGTTGTCTTCCTGAGAAAGAAATGGAATTGGTAAAGATGGAGAATGAAAGAGGGAAAATCAACGCAAAGTGAAGGGAAAAAAGCACTAAATGGCTGAATGCTTTCAATCCTATTCACAACCAAAAAATTTTCTGCTAATGAGGAAACAAAATTGTGCCTAGGATTTTTAAAAGCCAGAAAGGCTTTGAAATAGGTGTTGTGGTAATTAGCTAAGAATCAACCAGGAAAAAAAAAAGCATTTGTGTATTTTTTGGTGGCAATGACAGAAAAATCTTAATCATTCACTCGACAAATATTTATTGAGCATCTGTTACATGGCAAACATTTTTTCAGTCCTGGGGTTATGGTTGCAATTTAAAAAAAGGGGTATGATCTCTTCCTTCATAGAGCTTACGTTCCAATGGGCATATAAGCAACTGTTAAGCATAAAATAAGAATTATTTGATAATTATAAAGATTATAAAGATAAATAACAATAGAATAGAGACAACCCAAAATTCGTCACATGACAAGGGAAGGGTTTTCTGAAGAGATGACTTTTGATAAGCCTTAATGAGAACAAGTAGAATCCATTCATATGAATATCATAATAGGCAGGGGAAATTACAGGTGCAGTATCTGCAGGAGGAAACACAACTGTTATGTCCGGATAAAAGAAAGGTGCATGTGCTTGGAGTTTATTGGGTAACAGTAAGTAAAGGAAGAATGGCAACTAACATAGCCAGATGCACCAGATCATCCAGCACAGGTCATTGGTAAAAGTTGGAATTTTATCCTAGAAAAACATGAAAAGTCATTTCAATGTTTAAAGTGGGAAGAGATATATTCTAATGCAATACTTTAAAAAAAATCATTGCAGGTTTTGGGAGGAACATGCGTTCAAGCAGATGTGTAGAGCTAAAGTGAAAATAGGCCAGTTCCAATAGTTTTATGCACTAGGAAGTCCTGTGAGATCAAGAAAGGACCAATGGCTTTGGAAGCAGCTGAGGCTGGAAGATGAAAATGGCAGAAAAACCATTCAGGCAGAGTAAGATGATCAGGGGACCAAAGGTAGGAAGCGATGGTTATTAGGCTTGTGGAAGGAGGCTTTACATTATGAGGTTCTAGCAGAAAAGCAGCTATGGAACATATTAAATGAAGACAACATAAAATAGTTTATGACTGGTGCCTCCCTAGAGGCATAGAGCAAAGATAGAAATAAAGAGGCAGACAAGCAGAGATGTCTGGAGTGTGTTCAGATAAATAGCAAAGAATTACAGGCAATCAAACTCTTTAATTTGTCTGATAACACATCAGCATTTTTCAATAGGCTGTTAAAAATAAATTTTTCAGATATACAGAAAGACCAATTACGATAAGGCATACTGAATTTGAATATTTTGCTATATTTTTACCTCTGGTGTGTTTGAAAATAAATAAAATTATTAAAATAGTAAAGGTAGTGCTCTGCTCCTCTTTGTATTCTTCCCTGATCTTGTTCTTTCTCTTCTCTTTTAAAGGTAACTTCTAATCCAGGTTTTATTTGTTATTATTTTTGTTTTAATCAATCCTGTGCATTTTTTGGTAAATAGGTATAAATCATTAGCAATATAGTACAATATATCATCGAAAAAGTTACATATTAAACTAGTTTTAACTATCATATAATATTCTAATTAGTACATTGTATATATGTAATAATATATTGATTCATTTTCCTTTTGAAGGGCATTTATGTGGTTTTAGTTTTATTTAACCAATACAGTCAGCGTTGTGGTGAAAATTCCTGCACACGTCTCCTTATGGATGTGATCAACTTCTTCATGGTAGATACTTGGGAGAAGGATTATTGAATCAGAGAACACACACATCTTCATTTTTTGAGCTATCACCAAAGAAGTCTGTCTAAAGTGATTTTGCCCTTATCATTTTTACTCTTACTTTTCCAGCTACACCTGAGAATTCACATTGCTCCACATATATGTTAACACTTGCTATTTTTAGCCCTTGAAAATATTTATGGAGCTGATAGTTTGAACATAATGTCCATAATCCTAAAGTCAGAGACCCAGATCATACACTTCCTATCCCTCTCAAAGTTCACCTACTTTACAGCATTACAAGCAATCAAAGACGTTAGGTTTTCTGATCACATATCTAATTCCTGAGGTGACCTTGACTGACGCATGTGTAATGTGTTACCTGGCCTGTCTTGAGTGAATGGGAAGCAGAGAGCATTTCAAAAGAGTTGATAACTTTTTTTTTTTATTCTATGTTTTTAATTATACTTTATGTTCTAGGATACATATGCACAACGTGCAGGTTTGTTACATATGTATACATGTGCCATGTTGGTGTGCTTCACCCATTAACTTGTCATTTACATTAGGTATATCTCCTAATGCTATCCCTTCCCCCTTCCCCCACCCCTCAACAGGTCCTAGTGTGTGATGTTCCCCTTCCTGTGTCCAAGTGATCTCATTGTTCAATTCCCACCTATGAGTGAGAACATGCGGTGTTTGGTTTTCTGCTCTTGTGATAATTTGCTGAGAATGATGGTTTCCAGCTGCATCACATACACATGTATGTTTATTGCTGCACTATTCACAATAGCGAAGACTTGGAACCAACCCAAAAGTCCATGAATGACAGACTGGATTAAGAAAAGGTGGCACATATACACCATGGAATACTATGCAGCCATAAAAAAGGATGAGTTTGTGTCCTTTGTAGGGACATGGAGTTGATAGCTTTTACTTGGTGTGCTTGTTTGTTTGTTTGTTTCATTTCTTCTTGATGAAATACTCTCATCTATTCATATGAAAGGCAGAGTGCTTAGTATTGTGTATTATAGATGTGCATGTCTAAGCAAAGAAAGAGTACTACCTACAAGTTTGTGCTTATACAAAAAAAAAAAAAAATGTCTTCCTTTGTATTTACCAGTTTCATGAAATGAACAGGGTTTTAGGGCTTTGCATGTTATTTGTTTACATAGCTCACAGGATAAAAGCAGACTTTGGTAAGGCTCCAGCTTTCAATTTACACATTTTCCACTTCTTTACACCCACAAAAGAAATTCTGTTGACTGATACTAGCAGCAGCTGAATTGCTGGAATTTGAAATTCCCCTTATTTACAAACATTACATCAACAATCTTGAGAGAGCTACAGGATCTTCATTGACTTTTATGACTTGGTTTTGTAATTTTCCTCTACAAGATAAAACTGCTTTGGTGAACTACTTTGTAAATGGTCATGTTTTGTTGAGAAGAAATAACCAACTAGTCACTGGTTTGTTTTCTGTTATTTTGCCATTATGTAGATGTAGGCCAAGCAGAATACGAGAGTCCGGAATTTTCCACATCATAGATGTCATTTTAATGCAGACTCACTCTGGAAGTCTTGGAAAAAGCCAAGATAGAAGTTTCTCCCACCTAATAGACCCAAAGAGTGGCATTTCACTATAGTTCCTGGGTTGTGTTAAAAAGAAATTTGCATGCGGAAATCATCCAGAGACTCAATCTTATCTTTCAAATGTTAATGTTGACACATTCAGTTAAGTGAGAAACACTTCGGGGAGAGATGATAACCAGAGCTACTGCCTTACACTAAACCAAAGAATATGAATTACCTCATAATCTGTGATATAAATGGCACCCACAGTTACTCAGTGCACAATCTAAATGGCTGTACATCCATGAGGGTCCTAATGGCAACCACGATGTCCATGACGTTAGAGCAACTCAAAGAGGAACAACAGACAGTACACGATCAATACTTATTTTTTAAGTTGCATTTGATTTAATTAAGCCAGCTACCTGTAGTAAAATCTACTCTCCAGCTTCATATTCTCATCTCTTTTTCCGAATTATCCAATCACATATGCTTCCTTTACCCTATAAATGCACCAGCTCTTTTACGGAAATCATTATCTAGGGCAGAAGTAAGGAAACTTTTTTAAAGGGCCTTTTTGAAACTTTTAAAAACTTTTTTAAAGGTGTATATTTTAGGCTACTGGTCCATATGGCATCTGTCACAACTACTTAAATCTGCTGTTGTAGCATGAAAGCAGCCACAGACAATACATAAACAAGTATGACTCTGTTCCCAAAAGTCTTTACCAAAACAAACATCTGAGCAGAAAACATCTGTATTTGAACATTCAAAATAAAACACCATTTATATCCAATTTTTTCACTTGTCAACCTGGTTGTTTTACTTTATCTGTGTGTGTGTGTATGTGTGTGTTAGATATATAAGGATGTTCCTTATATATTTGAACATTCAAAATAAAACACCATTTACATCAAATTTTTTCTCTTGTCAACCTGGTTGTTTTACTTTATCTATGTCTCTGTGTGTGTGTGTGTGTGTGTGTGTGTTAGATAGATATATAAGTCCTTCAAACATACCGACTCTGATTCTCAAAAAATTAGGCAAATAGTCTATATTTTTATATATCCCCCAATCAGCTTAGTTGTCTAGCCTGTTTTGGCAAAAGTCACCATAATTTAATTTAATTCCACGCATTAATTTTTGACTTAAATTATTTGAATTATCATATATGTAGATTAAACTTTTTAGAGCAATTAACTCTCCTTCTAATTGCTCAGTTCAAAACCTTTATTGCTTTCTGACTCTCACATACTAATTGTAATTTATCAGCAAATGCAATCAACACATTCTTCAACATATGTCCAGCATCTGATTTCTTCTCACTCTTTCCACTGCTGTCATCAAAATCCAAGCCACTACCTCCGATGTTTGCAATGGTCTCCTGATTGGTCATGTGTCCACTACCTTGCCCTTCATATAGTCTCTAGTTCATGCAACATCCTAACATTTATTTATCAATTCTATCTTGTTAATTCAATGGTCAAATTCTTTCATGGTTTCCTATATCCTCCAGTGTAAAAGCCAAACCTTTCATTAAAGCCTACAAGGTCCAGCCGGGTGCGGTGGCTCATGCCTGTAATCCCAGCACTTTGGGAGGCCAAGGTGGGTGGATCACAAGGTCAGGAGATGGAGACCAGCCTGGCCAATATGGTGAAACCCCATCTCTACTAAAAATACAAAAATTAGCTGGGTGTGGTGGCGGGTGCCTGTAATCCCAGGTACTTGGGAGGCTGAGGCAGGAGAATTGCTTGAACCTAGGAGACAAAGATTGCAGTGAGCCAAGATTGTACTCCAGCCTGTGTGACAGAGGTAGACTCTGTCTACAAAATAAATAAATAAATAAATAAACAAACAAACAAACAAATAAATAAAATGAAAACTTAAAAAAAAAAAAAAGCTGATGCAGTTGCAGGGCAGAGATCGAACTCCTGAAATCTGTATTGTATCCTCTTGAATCTTGGACTTCACACTAATTTTAGCATAAAAAGTTGAAACTCTATGAGGCTAGGAAGTAAATGCAGTGAGCAAGTGAATAATTTCCAAACCTCACACAGGACTGAGTCACATCCAGATTCAAAGCAGACAAGGAGTAGAAATTGACATTCAACATTAATGTCAATCAGTAGAAACTGCAGAACGAATCACACTTGTGGAGCAGGACTACACTAGCTCTAGAATAAAAGGTACTTTAATCTTGACCTAAAAGATACTTAAAACTAAGCCTTGAAAAGATCAAGCCTGCCATAATAAGCATCAACATTCTTCAAAAGAATATAGTCAATTCCATATACTCAAACACGTGCCATTCACTGTGTCAGAAAGCCGATACGAAATTACCAGACGTGACACTACAGTAAATGTCACCCAAAAGCGGTAGAAAATTTAGCTAATAGAAGCACACTTGGAAATAATAAAGATGATGGATTGAGCAGAAAAGGACTTCACAAGACCTAAAGAAACCATATTAAGGATGAAACTGAAAGATACAATAAATTAGGCACAAGTTTGGAAGATTTATCAATAAAAAGGGAGAAAAAATAAATTACATAAGGAATAAAAAAATGAATGTAGATGCAGATCAATATAGCTTACTTTAAAATTATAACCATAACTTTATAATAGTACATGTTAAAACACAATTGAAATGGAAATTTCTCTAGGAAAATATTACTTATAAAAATTAACATAAGAAGAAATATGAATAGGAAACATAAACAAACCAATAACAATGAAATAAATTGAATAATCAACAAATCTTGCCTACCCCCAACACCTCCAAAAAAAACCCCAAACTCCCAATTGTTTTCTCATACAAATTAAAACACACACACACACACACACACAGACACACACACACACACACATGAAACAGAAAACTCTTACTTTACTCAAATGATGTTCAAACATAATGAAGAACGATCCTCAATCCTTTATACAAGGACATAGAACAAAATACAAAACAAAAAGAAATAAAATTACAGGCCCATTTTACTTCTTTAACTCTTGTTAAATTCCTGTAGGATCTTGGGTGAGAAACTTAAAGTCTGTTAATTTAGTGTCTGCTTCTTCATCTGTGTAAGTGCTAATAAGACCCACTGAAGAAAGACGAATGGTCATCTGAAGGCTCACCTCCTCCTTTGGTTAGCGGACATCACTGGGACTGAGTTAGGTTAGTGAAAGAACCAGTCCTGAGCTTCAAATACTTCCTTTTCTAATAAGACCACATCCTTGATTAAAGAACTTTCATTTTTTCAGACTCACAGTGAGGTTTCTTTCCTGCACCCCTAAAAGTAAGGCTGTGGCCTCTCTTTCCTGGAACCCCGGCCACGGGCATGTGCAGATCAGCTTTATGTATCCTAAGCATGTCGCTCTCTGGTATACTAACAATTCATATACCATGGACATTCTGCTACCTCTCTGCTTATATCTTTGTTCGTTTTCTCCTCAAGAAATACCATTTTCTGTTTGAGTGTTTGACAGTGATAAGATGTGACTCTATTGCCCCTTGCATAATACCTATGCTTAATATGTTTATTGTAAATCATAAGGAAGATATTAATTGAATCTATTATTAAACTGTGTTAGCTATTATCAGTTACATTTTATTATGATAGTCTCCTACTGTCTGTATTTTGCCACTTCAAAAAAATAATTTTCTTTTGAGTAATTCCCCATTTGCCTTTTACACCCTTCCTTTTTACCTTTTCTTTCTATTGACTCTTATGTGCTATATGAAATTATTTTAATTTTAGATGCAAAATTACAGAATGCTTTATGCTGATATGTAACTTAGAACAGAATTGCACACATAAAGCTGAATATTACCCAACTTGAGGAAGGAGAAATTTCCCTATGTTATTACTTTGTCCTTCACTGACAATGCAGGGCCTGAGATATATGTTTGCACTCTGTTTTCTGTCTGCCTTGGATTGCTATAATGAGTTGAGCTGTCAGTGGTGAGTATGTACCAAAAAGACTATGAATATGTAGAATGCAGCAAGATAAGATGAACCCGAGTATATAATGTTGACTCCAAGGACGTGTGTATTCCTGGGTTACACCATATTACAGGTACTATTAAGCAACATTCACTTTTCAAAGATTTTTTCACTCATTTTCATGAAACCTTCCTAGCACATGCATATGAAGGATGTTGATCTTGCTTGCTTCTGACTTCAATAAAAATTATAAAGTAAGATAAAGGGAATAGACGTGTATGGGGGACCTATTATTTACTCTCCGCATCTTTTTGCATTGCCCTAACTTTCCTTTTAGAGCTTTGACCTCCAACTACTTCCAGTCCTTCAGTTTTCAGCTGATGCTCCAACGTTGCCCTCCACAGGAGTAGCTCATTTTAATGGTGTTGTCATTTCACTAAAGCCACAACATCAAAATTTCCTCATATTTCATTCTTTCAGAAACTTACATGGTAAAGGACTACTTATGATACCTTTTTAGAGCTTAAACATTTACAGATAATTTTTATATATAGTATTTTAATTAATTCCATTGTGTGAAGGTGGTGAAGTCACTATAAGGTATTAAGACTGTTGGTGACAGCAACTACTTTACATTTTTAACTACAGCTTGAAAAAAGAACAGAGCAGCTACATGTTGAAAGAAACACTTAGGGGAAAGGATGCGTGGTGTGTGTTGGTGAGCTACTTTGGTAAGGGCGTTTTCCATCTGAATTTCATATTTTCAGGAAAGGGGAATGAGAGGATTCCTCACTTCTTTATTAAAAAGGAAAGCTAACTCTTCCTGAGAACTAGTGTTTCATTTTTATTTTATTTCTTTTTTTTTTTTTATTTTTGTTTGTGTGTGTGTGTGCATACGGGGTCTCACTGTGTTGTCCAGGCTGATCTCAAACTTCTGGCCTCCAGCAAACCTGCCTTGGCCACTCAAATTGATAGAATTATAGACATAAGCCACTGAGCTGAGCTTAGAACTAGCGTTTCTTGGACGTTAAGAATCATATAGTACATAATGACCCTATGTGATTGATAAGGTTTAAAACTATATAATGAATGTGGCCTCCACTGATTCTACTTAAAGTCTTGTATGGTATTAAGACTTCTAATTCGATGACTGAATGCTGAGAATCCCCCTCGGGAATTGGAAAAATATAGCCAGCTATTTTACTTCTACTTTCCAATGTGAAGTGAATCTGAGTTATCTATAAAAATCCATGTACCTGACAATATATCTTATTGGCTCCAACTAATCATTGTCTCTTGGCATATAATTTTGACACATGTTAGCCCTTGTCATTTATGTAATTCTAAGTTGAACTACTTGTAAGACTCCAAGTCCAAACCTCAAGAAGCAGTTATTAAATCATTTCCCTCAATACCAATACTCTTTGTAGAGTCTTCTATGCTTTGGAGAACATTTTCCAATTTGGTTATAATAATGAGCTGCCTGGGGCCGGGCGCGGTGGCTCAAGCCTGTAATCCCAGCACTTTGGGAGGCCGAGATGGGCGGATCACAAGGTCAGGAGATCAAGACCATCCTCGCTAACACGGTGAAACCCCGTCTCTACTAAAAAATACAAAAATCTAGCCGGGCGAGGTGGCGGGCGCCTGTAGTCCCAGCTACTCTGGAGGCTGAGGCAGGAGAGTGGCGTAAACCTGGGAGGCGGAGCTTGCAGTGAGCTGAGATCCGGCCACTGCACTCCAGCCTGGGCGACAGAGGGAGACTCCGCCTCAAAAAAAAATAAAAATAATAATAATAATAATAATAATAATAATAATAATGAGCTGCCTGCCTCTAATGAGCTGATAGAAGTGTAAAATCTGGGAAAAAAAGACTTAATAACACTTATCTCCTTAATTTACTTCAAATATGCCATTATAGTAGCTCTAAGTTTACAAATTAGTTTCCTTTTCCCATCATTCAAACATGTTTTTAACACTACTTACACAAGTGTCAATAATAACAAGGTTATTAACAAGATACGAACCACCTAGCAGTAGCACCAGGCCATGTTTTTCTGAGCATTAACATGGTCCTTTACTCCAAGGCTACTTGTCTACGAGAACAAATATCAATCCATTTCAACACTTGAGTATTTGTTCCTGACCCACCCCACCCACCTTGCATAGATTGTGAAGATCTTAAGTTTCCAGGCAGTGTCCTAATCACATTTGTTTCCTAAACACCTAACACAACAATAGAAGTCCGTTAAAGTAATAAAGGGATAGTTGAATATGGATTCTAGCTTTTTTGAAATAGACTCTTTTTATGGTAACTAAATCATTTGTAGACAATAATGACAATAATGTGCATATTACATTGCCTGAATAGACTCTTAAAATCAAACTGAATGTAAATTCCAAAAAAGGATATACATGCATGTTGACTTGAGGATTTAATTCATACAACTGGAACAGTGCATAGTAATCACATAATCGGACTCAAAATATAGAAATCAACACATTAATAAATGGTTAAATTCATATGTAAATTCCCCTAAACTTATATATAAGTTTAGTTTGTCTGCTGGATGTTTCCATGTATTGTGTGTCTGCTGGATGTTTCCACGTATTGTTATGAAGACAGGATGATACACACACACACAGACACACACACAAGTACAACTGTGTATACACACAAATACATATGTATTGTTCTTATACACACACATACGTATGAGAACTCGTCTGTTATATAACAGGTAAGAAATGCTGGTGTCTTAAAAATGGAGTGATTCATTTTTGAGAAACAAATAGTTTTCACTGCATGGAAAAAAATTGATTAGAACACATAAAATCCGTTGAAATTGCCACAAATATTTAAACCAGCGGCATTAAAATATGTTTTATGTTTGACTTAAGGATAATATTAAAGGTTAGCAATCATGTGCTTTTACTTTGCTATAGTGACTTTAACTTTTCAAACTGCCGTGTATGAAGTATTTTATTAGATATTCAGAACTACACTAGAAACCACAAAGACAGATACAACTTTACATAGTCTACTGATGAAAAATACTGAGTAAAAGAAGCTTCTGCCACTTGGTTTAACTATAGATACAACTGGTGCCAGAAACCTCCAACCATGACCCAGATGTTATGATTCCTTTATCTCCTTTTCTATCAAATAATTATGCTTGTTGAAAAGTACTAAAGACATGAATATTTTGAAAATTGAGATTTCATAAATTAGCAAAACAAGAGGAAGAAAACATTTATTTACTGTAGGAGAATTTTGTATTATTTGTTTGTTTTTTCCTGCTTTTAATATAGAGACTCAAACCTAAGGCATTTGAAAAACTCTAAATTATTCATTCATTTATTAACATGTATGATTGAAGGCCTAATCTGTCCTAAGTAGCATTTAAGCCTTAAGGAATATAATGAACCAGATATCTTAGGGATAACAAGAGATACCAAGACTCTCCTTTCATGGAACTTACATTCCAAACTGGTGGGGACAAGAGTAAACAGGAAAAGAAATGGGCTAATTCAAGAACATTGTAAGAGCTATGAAAGAAACAAAACAGAAAATCAACTATGTAGGTGAGAGCTGTGTCCATTTAAAATAGAGTCAGCATAAGAACTTCTCTGAGGAGGTAACATTTGAAATCTAATGCAAATCTGTATTTAAGCTCTCAATTAAATAATATTTAATTATATTGTTTCAACTAAATTTAGTGGAAAACTGCTAAAATAGGTTAAAGATACACAAATAAGCAAGATGTTTGATATAAATGGTTAATGGTAAATATAAATTACTTTTAGTTACTTAAAAATCTTGGCATTGTTAAATACAGATATACTCAATTCATTTAACAAATCGTGGAGTATTTTGTTTTAAATAACATTTTTTATTAATTCCTTGTACCTACTTTGCCATTCTTAGAGATCTGTTGATTTCATTGACTTGTCAATAAGGAGCTGGCACTAAGAAATGAGAAATTTATTAGTTGAATGACTCCTGTAAAATGGTTTTCAGTGCTAGTAGCCAGATGTATTTATAGGATTATTACTTTGTTAGGTTTAGGCTAATTCAAACAATATAAATAGTAGAAATATTATTTTCCTTACATGGTATTCTGATTATCTGTTTGTTTGATAGCAAACTACCTTGATACTTACTGGATCAACACAACACTTTATTTTTATCTCTCACAACTCTGTGACTTGTGGGCTCAGATAGGAAGTTTTTACTTAAGGACCTCTCCTGTGATTATAGTCAGATGCTCGGCTAAACTGGATGTCCAAGTTGGCTCAGTTCTGTGGCAGCCCACAGATAATGGCTGTTAGGCAAGACCTCAGCCGGCACCTCAGCTAGGGATGCCTTCCAGGGCACTTATATCTGGTGCTCTCTGTGACCTGGGCTACTCAGAGCAGGGAGACTGGTTTCCAAGAGAGATTATCCCAAGAAGAACAACTGAAAAGGAGTCAAGTTGGAAACCTCAAGGCTTCTTCTGACTCATGCTTGGAAATCCCTAAATGTCACAATACTCTATTTTATTGTTCAGAATTCAAGGGGCAACAAAATTTCAAAAGGAAGAAAGCACAGTACAGCAGGAATTCTGGGAAGAATGGTTCATTGGGCAGCCATCTTTGGAAACCAGCTACTCTTTATAGTCTTCTACCCATGCATCAGAGATGCTAGATGCTTCTGTAAGAAATTTATAGAGAAACTACTTGAGAAAGGTGCAGTGAGTTTAGGCCTGTTGGCTTGTCCATGGTGTAATTGTTGGAGGGAGGTAATGCTGAAGTGCTGACATAGGGGTCTGGTGTTAACAAGATGAAACATTAGAGAGTATAAAGCAAGAAAGGTTGAGAGTGAGCAACCCTCTGGGTCTTTTACATTCCTATTGAACTATTTGGAAAAAAAAATGATGACATGCATAAAGAAGATCCAGAATAAAAGGAATATTCTACATGAATGTGTTTAAGCTGAGGGAAATAACTCTTGGAAGTAAATTCCAGATTATTAGTAAGATTAAGAACAATCATTAAATATTATGACTTGTGGATTCAAAGATGTCAATGACCATCAATTTGGAATTTGATTTGAAAATGTAGGTAAAATTGGCACAGAATGGGTGTACAAATGACAATCATCCTGTTTTTAATTTTTCCAACACTTTAGTTTGATTTTCAAATTATTGTGTTACCTAATTTGCCTTAAAGACAAAATTTAAATTATGTCGCAATTTAAGACATAGAGAACCATAATCATATTTGCAAGTGGATTTATGTATCTGTACTTACATATAATCTTCAATTTATTGTTTGTATTTTATATAAAGGATTTATCTTTCCTTCTTAATTACTGTCACCTAAATCTTCTCTCAGTTATCACAAAGATAATCAAATATCTTCAGATCTAAAATTCCTCAATTCTAACATTAAAAAGCAGTGCTATTTTACCACAATAAAATAATTTGAAAAGTGAGCAAAAAAAATCTCTTCAGAAGCTATAATTTAAGCACTGTTTATAAATACTTGAGGGATTTTTGGCATCATTATGCATTGGAATTCTGGTTTTAGCTTTGTTTAACAATGTATTTATTTGATTTCTTCCAAAAACAATATTGGCAAATATTGCTCTCATTTGAAATAAGTCTGCTTAAATTATGATACCTCTGAAATCTTTAGTAATTCCTGTCTTCTCTCTGCATTCTTAACAAAGTCACTTTTGTGGAAAATTATGATGATTATCTTCCATTGCACCTGTGTTGATGTGTTTCTGAGAGATGATTTTACCAGGATTGTATGCCAGTGTAGGGAATGACTTCTAAGTGGAATTTCTGTTTAAATGTTACAGTACCCATCTGGAAATTCAGGTTGCTCATAACACATATGAAATTGAATCTGTTAATTTAAATTAACTTTACAGAAAATGTTCTCCTGTCACCTAAGCTCCAATTTCCCAAGAATTATTTCTGAACCAGGAAGATGGCAATTTGAGTTACTTTGTATCTTTATCCACTGAAATTGAATCTGAATTAACTTGCAGATAACAGCTCACTATTGCTAATCTGATGATTTCAAAGTTGAACATGAACCTTATGGTGGAGAATTATTTCTTAAATTGCCCTAAAATAAACGAGACAGCAGGAACACATTTGGGCTAAATTTACTCTCATTACCTTAAAATAAGAAAGAAAAATTGAGGCTCATGTTACATACTGTTATTGACTTGAACAAGCTCATGTTTTCTTTTATGTACCATCAACCACACTTGCCAAAAAGATTAGTAGGGGAATGCAAACTGTTCTGTTTTCCTACATCTTGGACTGAGTTCAGAAGGAGAGGATAGAGGGAGAATTCAGAGGGAAGCATACTTGTCTAAGAACTCACAGGAAAAAAAAAACAATGAGGATAGTCTTCTTTCCTGGACCTCCTCAGTCAGTAAACATTGATTAAATGAAGCGGAGTATTGAGCATTATGTTAGGGCCAAGAAAGGAGCTAGTACCAGAAAAATGGAGAACTATGGTCGTAAGAACAGTAGGACAAGAATGGGCTTGAGTTGTGTGAACATACAGGAATCAAAAGAATGACACACCCTGGATAAAGACAAGCAAAAAATCTAGATGACTAAAGGAGAAGGAAATAATTAAAATTTAAGATAACTAGAAATCAGAAAGTCAAAGAAACAGATAAAAAAAATCCTAGAAAAAAAATCATGAACCCAAACAAGGAAATATGTAGAACAAGTACATCACAACAAAAGAGGAGACACCTGTATGTCCATTGTATGCCATAAATCATCTTAATGTTTTCAGAACGTAGTAGGTATGTATTAAATATGTGTCGTTTATAATTCAATCCTGATTAATTTCAAGAGTGTCCTTGTTACTGAGGGGTTGAGGATCAAATACAGTTTCTGTCTTCTCTTAAGACTTGTGAAGAGTGAAAGAAAGATTTTGACAAAGCTATTACATTCAGATGTACCTGTAAAATCTACTAAGAGTCTAGGTTAGGAGAGATATGCTTCGGTTCCTAGATACATATGACTTTAGGATTTCTGTGTCTGGCTTCCTCAAAAATAGTCTTTGTGTGCATACACATTTGAATATTTATCCATGCATCTACCCAGTATTGCCAGGTAGCGCAATTCACCAAGAGATACAAATGATCCTCCTACCTCTAATGTGGGCTGGATCTTGTCTTTGAATACACTTGTCCTTCCTCCCTCACTACTAATTGAGAGAGGAAAAGAATATCTCCAAAATTTTGCACAAATGTTGGAGGGCTTTCCTGAAACAGCATGGGGACATACTCAGTACTTCAGCCCTATGCCTAAATAAATAAATAAATAAATAAATAAAGCATCCTTTTTCTCAATATGTTATCAAGAGAAGTAGATGTTATTGAGAATATCATAGAGGTATAGGCAAGAGAAGTCATACCACACTTCACAGAATATACTTAAAATAAATCCTCATTTAGACATCACTGCTGTTCATTCAAAGGCCTGTTCTGGGTGCCAGCCATCTCGCCTGTTCTGCCTTTGTCTCTATAAAACTTCTAATTGCTTCTAATATTCCCAGCACTTCTGCTCCACCCCTTGTGCACTCCATTGTGTAAAGATATCCAAGAAGATAGCTGTCCCCCCACTTTAATTTATAAAATAGCTCACTAACTATCTTATATTACTAAAAAAAATTTCTTAGGAACCTTACCTCTCATCCAAAGTAGCTAATAAGTTTTGGTACTTACCAAAGAAAGCAATTCTCTTTCTACAGGGGATTTTGTTGCTTAGAAAATAGACTTTTCTTATTTACAGAAATATATATAAGCATTTCATATTTAAGTAATTTCTATTTATAATTTGATGAAATAACACAGAGTTTGTATATATCGTTTCCCTAGGCTTTTCAATTATTAACATCTTACATCAGCAAAGTACGATGACCAAAATCAATTAATCAAAACCTGAGAGAAGACTGGTTACTAAATTTTGGACTTAATAAAATTATACAGAATTTTATAATTAAGGCCCATAGCAGGGGTTCTCAAATGCTGCATGATACAGGCTAGAAGTTGAAAACTCTCCAGGCAGAGTGGTCTGGATCTCTCTTGGAATTGGCTTTACTTATCCCTTCTTCTAATTTAGAGATGAGTCCTGAGTGTCATTCACTGACTTTGTACAACAGTTTACCATTTTTTAAATTAGAATTATGAATAGGCTTCTTGTTGCTTTAATCCAGTTCTTTGTAAGCAATATTTAACAAAAATTTCTCAAATTATGTGTCTTGTATCCTTGCCCACTTTTTAAATGACAAAACTATTTCCAGTTTTTATTTGTTTTGACAAACCAGGTAATTTCTGGGAAGTGACTTTACAAGTTTGGAATTACATCTACATCACTTCAAGAAGCCCTCCTATTAGTATTTTGTTGGTCATCCCTGCTATTCCTCATATCCATTCCAAGGCCCAGAAGTACTGCACCCAACTCCATATTCTACACGAGATGTACAATATTCCTCTTAAAGGTGAATTATCCATGTAATTAAAATATTTTACAGCACTCATTCCTGAAGGAAGGGTAGCAGATTGTGAGCCTAAAAAGTGAGAGGGTAGAAGTTGAACTGGGGATGGACATAGGAGAAAATCCCACACTTACAACACCTAGGAGTCATGTCAATGTACCATTTACACTGAGTGTCAATAAACTGTGAAACTAGAATAAACCTAATTTCTTCCTAAATACCTCAGTACAATATGAAAAAAAGGGATCAGAAAAAATAAATCTTTGGACATAAGAGTGCCTGTCAGAATCCGAAAAGGAAGGCAAAGGAACTTGTGGTGGGTACCTTCTTCCAATATAAGAATGTGATTTTCTTTAATTATGGTAATTAAAGGTTACTCTTAACTATTATGATTATGGAAGTATCATAATCTCATTTATCATATATACAAGAGGATGAAGATCTCAGTTACTTTAATTCTGCTAGAAAGAATCAAAGAGCAAACAGAATTTCAATGGTGCATAAACAGAAACTGAATAATTAAATAGCTGTTTAAATGTTTCACACCCAAAATAAGTTGTTTTTATATGCCTATGTTTTACTCTTTTGTAAAGACCACATATTGATGAATAGATAAACAAACTCATTAAAAACCTTCTATTTTTATAGCAATACCTCTTCTTCCTTGTCTGATTTTTGTTGGAAAATTCCTTTTACAGTTTAAGGACTAACGCTGACAACTTACGAAATCAGCTTATTGTCCTAAGCAATAAAATCAACAAATAAAGCTTAATATTGTTTTTCTAATGAAGAGGTTGTTACTGCTTGTCAATTAAATAATCACTGTGTCTCTTTTTACACACTGATATAGAAGTTTTGTTGTCTTGGCCTATTAATACTTAGGACCTGAGAAAATGTTGTACTCTGAATGATATGCAAATATTTTCAATGTTTTCTAAATTACCCACTGCAATCTTTGGCTAAAGGTGAATAGAATCTGGTAATTATTTTTATTGATATGTATGTTCACATTGCAAGTATTATTTTCAAAGGTTAATTATTTACATAACCTCTGTGAGTTATAGTTCCTGCTGACTTGAAATTTATCTCAGCATAACTTAAATTCAAAAAAACTAAATTGCTTTTCCTTTGCATTTGAAAGTTATGTGGATAATTAGAAAGAAAGCAACTGGAAATTTATTCAATGTTTCATGAATATATGATATGTAGTCTTAAAATATTTAGTTGTATTTAAGAATTTCACTCTGTTTTGTAAATAATAAAATTTTAAACAATCTGAAAAAGAAATAACTCATTCAAAGCATGCAATACATGCAACTTGTATTACTACGTGTAAGAGTCTACCTATGAGAAATCCTAAGATACTCTTTGACTTTAAAATTATAATTTAATTATTGATTTTGTCAATTTGTGTTATTATAACAGAATATCTGAGTCCAGGTAATCTATAAAGGTCGAAGATTTTTTTTCTAACATTTCTGGAGGCTGATAAGTTCAAGGTGAAGAGGCTGGCATCTGGCAAGAACCTTCCTGCTGTACCACCCCATGGTGGAAGGCAGATGATCAAGATGGCACAAGCAAGAGAGAGAAGCAAGAGGAGGCCAAACTCACTTTTATAACAAGCCCAATCTTGAGAAACTAACTTACTAGTGATATAGCAACATTCATCCACACATGTCCTAATCACTTTTTAGTAGGTGCCCTGTACCAACACATTGCATTGTGGATTAAGTTTTCAACAGGTGAACTTCGGGGAACACATTCAAACCATAGCATTTGTTGTGGGAAGTCAAGGACCCTGAATGGAGGGACCAGCTGAAGCCATGGCAGAAGAACATAAATTGTGAAGATTTCGTGGACATTGATTAGTTCCCCATATTCGTAATTTTATAATATCTTATGCTTGCCTTTACTGCAATCTCTGAACATAAATTGTGAAGATTTCATGGACATTTATCACTTCCCCAATCAATACTCTTGTGATTTCCTATGCATGTCTTTACTTTAATCTCTTAATCCTGTCATCTTCATAAGTTGAGGATGTATGTAGCCTCAGGACTCTGTGATGGTTGCGTTAACTGCACAAATTGTTTGTAGAGCATGTGTGTTTGAACAATATCAAATCTGGGCACCTTAAGAACAGGATAACAGTGATTTTCAGGGAACAAGGGAGATAACCTTAAAGTCTGGCTGCCTCTGGGCTGGGCATGAGAAAGCCATATTTCTCTTATTACTGAAAATGGGTAAGAGCACTATCACTGAATTCTTTCCCCAGTAAGGAATATTAATAATTAACAGCCCTGGGAAAAGAATGCATTCCCAGGGTGGGGCCTCTAAAGTGGCTGCCCTAGGAGTGTCTGCCTTATGCAGATGTAGATAGGGATGAAACATGCCCTACTCTCCTGCAGCACCCCCAGGCTTGCTACAATTAGGAAATTCCAACCTGGTGAATTCTAGCCAGACTGGTTCTCTGCTATTGAACCCTGTTAAGATGTTTATCAATGATAATGCATGCACAGCAGGACATGGAAGTTCATTAGTGATTCTAGTTTCACCCTCACCTTGTGATCATGCCTTGACATCCTGCCTTGTGATCTTTTCTTGCCCTTAAAGCATGTGATCTATGTGACCCACACCCTATTCATACACTCCCTCTCCTTTTGAAAATCACTAATGAAAACTTGCTGGTTTTGTGGCTTGGGGGGCATCACGGAACCTGCCAACATGTGATATCTTCCCCAGATACCCAGCTTTAAAATTTCTCTCTTTTGTACTCTTTCCCTTTATTTCTCAGACCAGCTGACACTTAGGGAAATAGAAAAGAACCTACATGAAATAACATTGAATTATTGGGGGTGGGCTCCCCCGATAGCATTCTACCCCTGGCCACCAAAATTCATGTCTTCTCAGAGTGCAAACTATATTCATTCCATCTCAGTAGCTCCAGAAGTCCTAAATCTAAAATTTCATTTTAGTAATCTCTAAAAACTCTCAAATTTAATCTAGAGAGCCTCCTTTGTGGCTTTATAAAGTAAGCAACCATGCTGAAGAAACCAAAGTGTCAAGGAAATACCAATGGTCTCAAGGATCTTGGAGTGGCTGGCCTCCAGCCTCCAGTCAGCAAGAAGCAGGGGCTCTCAGTCCTATCGCTTTAAGGAAATTAATTCTGCCGACAACCCCAGTGAACTCAGAAATGGATTTTCCCCAGTTGAACTTCCAGATGTGAATACAGCCCAACTAACACCTTGAGAGGAAAGGATCCAGTAAGCTATGCTGGGACATGTAATTTACAAATCTTTTAGATAATAAATGTGTCTTGCTTTGTGCCAAGAAGGTTGTGTTAACTTGTTATGTAACAATAGTAAAGGAATACACTTCATTTTACTATTAATTAAATAAAAATTAAAGCATTGAAAACTCAAAATACAAAATTTTATATTTGTACCTAGTTAAAATAATACATAAAACAAAGAGTAAATTAAATATATGCTTTTATTTTAAGAAAACAAGTCCATGCCACCTACCAAGACTTTCCGTATAACTTCAGACAACTCATGAGATATATTATTTCCCAAGAAACTTTCCTGAATATATATGTACCTTAAAAATTTTATAAAATTTTATAAAAATTTTATAATTTGAGTGAAATAAATATAGTTATTTAGTATTTTTCATTTAAAAAATCTATCAGTGTCATTAGGATCTTTTTATTCAATTGCAATTTACTCTTTTTTTATGAGCCATATGCTTATATTTCTTGCCCATTTTTATTAAAAATATGTTATTTTCTTATCAATTTATGGAAACCACTTCTGTGTATATATATTTTACATAAATATGTAGTATAATAGTAACATACTATGAGTATATTACTAGAATTAATAAATTATCTCTTACAAATGCTTAAATACATTTTTTTCTAATTTTCTGATTTGTGCTTTAACTTAATTTTGGGTCTCTCTTCCTCTGGAGAAATCTTTACATTAAATATAATCAAATCTGAAAATCTTTGCCTCTATAGAAATTGTCAAACAAGTATTTTATAAAACAACACTTATCATGTGTGTGTTTTACATTCTAATTTTTTCTTCTTATTTATTTCTTTAAACATGCTAAGAGGCTAAGAGTGACCCACTAAATTGATTTTTATAGGTTTAAAGTTATACCTTTGTTCTTATTCTTTCAATGAATACTATATATATATTTATATTAATTAAATTATTTTTATATCATTACCTTTCCTCTCAAAATATTAAAAAAAAAACTTTTGAATAATAAAAGGTCAATGCACACGTTCCAACTTGAGTTGATTGAGTTATGTCTCTATAATGTTTTTTATTTATATAAATTACACATGAGCATTATTTTATTCAGTGAATATCTGTATTGATATGTGTATGTTTTTCATTTTTCACTATTGCATGTATAATGATTAACCTATTATATTAAATCACTTTCCTTCTTTCTGCGATAAATATTTTATGTCCTTTGGATTACCTTCCAGAGTTTATTAAGATGGTTAGATGATGTAAAAAGATAAATGACTAGTGAATAATTATTTATCAGTTAACATTGTTTTCTATGTATGCCACTCCACAATGAATGAATCATTAATCATAACATGATATACAAACTGAGCTCTATACATCAAAAGATAAATTCATATTTTTTCGAATTCCTACCCATTTTTATAAAAACATCCAGTAGGATATAAGATGAAGACACCATAGAGATCAACAATGATAAAATCTAGTAAACGGAAGATGCAATAAAATTTAGCTTCAACCAATATTCCATTCAAACATATGCACCCTTTAAAAACGTTAATGCTCTGTCCAAGGAGATACATAAGGTATTACTTATTACAGCATTATTCATAAGTATTATAAATTAGGAAAAATTTTACTGAAATATGTACTAACAAGGAATACATTAAATAATTTTGTATATTTGCACTTGAAATAGAGCACTATAAACAAATGCTCTAGAACTATAAGTATTGTGTTGGTCAGGAATACACTAGCTGCTATTTACAATAGCTCAGATAACAGAAATGTATTAATTTACTCACAAAGCTAATGAAAAAGTTGGTATTTCTCATTAACTGTCAACTTTTCTCCAAGAAGTCATTTAGTGACCAAGGTTTTTTATTTTCTGGTCTCACCATTTTCTAGCAACTTATCAAAACTTTACCCTGCACATTGAAATGAAATACCAGAGAGCACACTTGTTAGCTTAAATACTTGCACCAGAAAAAGTTCATCATTTCCATTCACATATCATTATCTAGCATTTGATTATATGGATACACTTATCCATGAAGAGGGCTAGGGAATAGAGTTCAGCTATGTGGCTTCTATCCCAAGAAAACAGACTTTTTAATTAAAAAAAAAAAAAGTTTTTGTCATATGTATTAATATGCAAGATTCTTACAAACATAAAATTGAGTGAAGGAAGAACAAGTAAAAAGTGATATGACAGATATAAAGCAACTTATATAAAATTCAAATGTTTGCCTTGTAAGCCATACAATGTTGAAGGAAATATGCTTATGAAATAAAAATATGAAGAAATATATGGAAAGGATAAATCTCAAAACCAAGAGGGTAGGCATCATGAGAGTATGGAAAGAGGATATGTTTGGGGAGGGAGTACACAAGGACACAACTCTATTTATAATGTATTTCTTAAACTAAGCACATAAGCATACATTTTCATGACTGGAATATTTCAAAACACACGTTTAAAGAATGTGGTAACTCATAGTTCTTTATGAGAGCAATATATAAAGACAACCAGCTATCTAGGTTATCTCACTGGGAGGATTGTCTGGATAGGTGAAATGCTGGAGTAGAGACTGAATAATGCTAATATATTTCAGAAAACTAATTAGCACATAATATAAAGATAGGCGTTTATATGAAAGATGAGACTAGATTCATTTGTGTAATAAGGAACTGCAAAACTTGAAACAAAATAAAGAACGAAGCTTATAAAAATCTACTTGCACATTCTCAGAAATGTTTCCTCTTTAAACTGGGAAAAGATATAAACCCTATGGTCTGTACACTGAGACATGCTCAAATGTGCATGGGCTCTGATCAATTGAAGAAAAAGCCATACTGGATAGAAAAACAAGTAGAGTCACTTACTTACCCTGAAGTTAGCTAAGATCAAGAAATCTGATCAGCGTAGTGAGAGTTTATTCTTTTAACTTCAGCTTTTCTTTGCTTGAGAATTAAGTTGTTACAAGGCCGGGCGCGGTGGCTCACACCTGTAATCCCAGCACTTTGGGAGGCCAAGGCAGGTAGATCATGAGGTCAGGAGTACCAGAGCAGCCTGGTCAATATAGTGAAACCCTGTCTTTACTAAAAGTACAAAAATGAGCCAGGCGTGGTGGTGGGCGCCTGTAATCCCAGCTACTTGGGAGTCTGAGACAGGAGATTTGCTTGAACCCAGGAGGCGGAGGTTGCAGTGAGCTGAGATCACACCACTGCACTCTAGCCTGGACGATAGAGCAAGACTCTGTCTCAAAAAAAAAAAAAAAAAAAAAAAAAGAGAGAGAGAGAAAGAAAAAAAGAAAAAAAAACTAAGTTCTTATGGTAAGAATGTCTTAAAGTGTCTCCTAGTGGGCTGTATGTTATTTATTGTACTTTTTCCTGAAGTACTGATAATCTCACATTGTAATTCTAATTTATGTCCTTCACAAGATATATAAATACTTTTAAAATTACTTTAGTGAACCAATTAACCTTTATTCTGTTCATTAGTGTATTTGCAGATATGAAGCACTTATCTGTACACTCAATGACTGCCAAATACTTAAGTTTAAATTATTTTGCTTTAAGGACAAAATATGACAACATAAGCAATCTATGACTGTTTGCAATAATTGGAAATGAAAACAAATATTGATGTTTAAGCAATGAGAGCAGTAGATAATACTTACAAAAATTCAAAGGAGAGAGATCATTAAGAAAAACTTCATAGAGGATAATTGAGTTTTATATTGGAGCTTGTAGCTGATATTAGATTTCAGGGAAGGGACAGTGACAATTGTACAAGTGGTTTCACTGACATTTAGAATATACTGTTATTGATAAAATTACAAATATCTGTTACATGGAAAGACGGCAAGTACAGAAAACTGTTCAATTCCTTCTTTATTATTTGAATCACTATAGAGCTCTATATTCTCTTATCCATACAGTTTATGAGGATTTTATTTAAAATTTAACTGTGAAAATTATTTATTTCAACAAAGGTAATGTTGCAGGACTTTTCCTTAGTTCAGCTAAGGGGTTCTTTGTCCCATGACCACGAAAATTAAGGCTCACAGACAATTTGAATAGTGAGTAAGACAGAGTTTTATTAGATGAAAAGGAAGAAAAGATGACACAGGGACTCTCTCAAGGCCAGAGTCCCTCCACTAGATTGCATCCCACCCAGCAGTTTGAATCCCTGGCTCCACACAAGAAGAGGAGGAACCAGGCTCCTTTCTGCTGCAGATGGCAGGTGAACTTCCCAAGGTTCCACCCCAGTGTAGAGGCCGGTTGGAGTTTTTCCAGGGACCCCAACACACCTAGCTTTCTCATTCCTCCCTCTAAAGAAGTATATCTAACTGCCCTTAGTTTAAGGATGAGAACGAAGACCGATCTTAACTGCTTCCTGCAGACAGGGGGCGCTGTTTAAGGGGGAAACAGCAGTCAGATCTCCCTCAGAGACTTATCTAAGGGTTCCCAGCAGAAGAGGCCATCATCAGAGGCTCCAGTTGTACGGCTTTTTGGAGTCTGATGGCCTGAAGGCAAGAACAGACAAACTGGGTTATTAGAAAACACGTATCAAAATGAAACAAGGAGAGGTGCAAGGACAGCTGAAAAATTCCAACGCCTTTTATCAATTTGCACAGGGAGAGGGAGACCAAAAGCCTGACTGTCAAAAAAACTATACCCTTTTGCCAGCATGTTGGGCTTCTGGGTTTCCTTCCTCTGAGCCCAGTCCTAAGCCAACCAGTTTAAGGTTTGGGAAATTAACTCTTTCCAGTTTGGAGGATGCATCTGAGGGGAGTGTCTCATAGTACAGACACAATTACCTCTTAGTGAAGAGAGAATCGAGGAGAAGAAAGGAAAAATAGGAAGACACTTTTTTTTTTTTTTTTTTGAGAGGGAGTCTCGCTTTGTCGCCCAGGCTGGAGTGCAGTGGCTGGATCTCAGCTCACTGCAAGCTCCGCCTCCTGGGTTTACGCCATTCTCCTGCCTCAGCCTCCCGAGTAGCTGGGACTACAGGCGCCCGCCACTGCGCCCGGCTAGTTTTTTTTTGTATTTTTTAGTAGAGATGGGGTTTCACCGTGAGCCACCGCGCCCGGCCAGGAAGACACTTTTTAAAGGAGTCCTGAGGGTTCAGAATGCATTTGAAAGGGGTGCAAACTAAAGATGAATGGCTACCAATCTAGAAAGAGGGAAGCAAGA
Source organism: Theropithecus gelada (assembly GCF_003255815.1). Classification (NCBI taxonomy): domain Eukaryota; kingdom Metazoa; phylum Chordata; class Mammalia; order Primates; family Cercopithecidae; genus Theropithecus; species Theropithecus gelada. The sequence continues at coordinate 84,248,317 of NC_037675.1, read as the reverse complement.
ATCGCTGGCTCCCTTCTCTTTCCAGCAGATACCCAGGGTACCTGAGGGAGAGAAGGAAGAACATCCTATTTCTCTCTTCCATCCTTGCATCCCTGAGTTCCAGTGACCTTCTCAGGTGCTGCCATAGGTGCCAAAGCAGTTTGCACCCGTGAATCAGGGGGGCCTAGGGGCTGAGAATCATCTGCTATTACTCACATATACCCTATCTCTTTTGCTGTCAGTACCCTTGGAGTTTCCTGGACCACATTTATGTCATGGATACTAATGTGGCCTTTATCCATGAAACAGGAAGCTTCAGGTTGGCTTAATTAGCAGGAATCAGCCATGCTCACCTGCGCTGTGACAGCCTCTGTTGTCATTAGCTTCTGGATCTTCCAGATCCAGTTTTCTTTCCTAGGGCTTTGACTCAAAGCTTGAAATTGAATCTGGGACAAAAACATGTCCCAAGGGGCATTGCATGGACCCCTTATTATAAGCGAAATGCTAAGGTAAAACTATTGAACTGAGTCCTCCTCCAACAAAAGAGAGAAAAGGATGTGACACACACAGATAACTGGTAGCTATAGTTATGCTTGCTAGGATTTGGGTTCATGGTGCTTGACTGTGGTTGGTTCCCTTGGTCTTACTTTCCCGAAAAGGAAACCACTAGGTGATGGGCACCCTATTTATTCCATCACCTGGCAGGATTTGCAGGATAATTGTGCAGAACTAGAATATTAATCCGGATTTCTATGTTGCCCGTTCCTCTTGCTCCTTTTAAGCTGCAGCCAGGGATTTCTGGTTGGCACACAGGAGCAGAGATAGTCTAAAACGTAGACAAAAACTTAAAAACAACTAATGAGTTTAGAATTTATTGACAAATGTCTGAGAAGTTTTGAAACATGATTTCTCTCTCCCCAGTCCCCATGTTTGTTAAAAAATCATTGTAGGGCGGAATGGTTTGCAAAATAGACTTTAGTTTTACACTTGGCCTGATTACTTGTATAAAGTACAGCCAGAATAATTATTTCTACGTAGGCCTTTTGGATTGGCTTTGATGGAAGTTTATTCCATGAGGAATCTCAGATAAGACCTTTAAGTCAAGCTCAACCATTAGTTTGTATCCTCAAACACCTATGAATTGAGTGATTCTCTCCTCTTAAGGTCCCAAGATAAACTTGGAGCTCCTAGACCTGTTAGAAAGTGACATTCTTTACTGACCATCAGTCAGGAACCCTGATAGGGACTGTGTAGGTAAGGGTATGAGGCCAGTCTCCCCATGGGGCCTTTATTGGCTCTGCAAGTGGAGACTGACCCCTTAAAAGGAACCAGTCCAAGTCTTGGTAAACTAACCAATTTTTCCAATTGTGTCCTGTTACAAAAGAAAAATGGATTATTATTGCACTTTTGGAAACAACTATACTGCCATAAGTTAAGAATACTCACAGATAGTTTCCAAATTCTAGAGGAACCAGGCAGAGAGAAACAAACATGTTCCAAATCTTGATCCCAGGAGTATAACTTACTTACTTATTAAAGGCTGTAAATGGTTCAAAATAAGTTTCCTTGACTCTGAAAACAAAACAAGCACCAGCAATATTCCAAGCAAGTGTTAAAAGGGTTTCTTCAGCTTTCTAAGTTCAGTCCACTTAGTTAACTCTTGATTTGCCATTTCAGCTCTTCATGAGTCCTGTACATTTTTCTTTTTTCCAATGTTACGATTTCTAAAGTTATCAGAAATCTGTATTTGAGAGCACCTGTCAAAGATCTAAAGCTTATTATAAACCATCTTTGAAAAGGATTAAAACAAGACAACAATTGTCTGTGAATAGGAAAATGTCCAGGGTAGTTACAGTTAGAAACACAATTGACAAAAAAGTTTGGTTATCTCTGTGGTTTACAATAACTTAACATAAAAAACCTTAATTAGGACAGAACCTACCACAGAAGTTCAATATAGTAGTGAAAAGACCATAATACATTTGTTATTTATAAATGATAAATTATATATTTATTTGTATATAGCTTCACATTTATAAATAAATACAAATATATATCATATATTTGTTCATACTTATATTATTTGTAGTTATGTTCACATTCATAGTCATAAAATAATATTTATTCATATAGAGGTCTATATATTTTTTAATCTTAAATTATAAACACTGAATCTACTATTTCTCTCTACAAATTTTATAATTATTATATGCTTCAATAATTAGCTAGGTTGAAAAGCAACATAAATCAGCACAGGCCTAATTATTTATTCATATGTATATTCAATTAATTTAGCAATTACTGTTCACCAATTAATATGTCTGTAAACTGATATTGAAAAAAATCTTTGCTTGGCAGGATCTGACTTAAGGGTCTGAATAGACTAAAATACTAATTCATTTTAACTTCCTAATATATGCTTCTGAATGGATTGAACATGATATTCTCCTGTTGCATGAAGTTGCTGTCATTCAGTTCCCAAAGCTGACAGTAGCTCCACCATCTTCTTCATGTACTTTCTAGGTTTCCCTAGAAATTGCCTCTCAGAGAGACTCTGAGGAAAGAGCACAAATCACATATGGAGATATTTATAGACCAGTCCTAGAATTGGCATACATAATTTTCTGTTACTTTCCATTACATGGAATTCTACATATGGCCACCCCTACCAACAGGAATTCTGAGAAACGCAATCTAGTTGTTTCAAGTGCTAAACCCGGAAGATTACTTTATTTTGGTGCACACTTAGCAGTCTCTGCCATAGACACAATCATATGATCTCATTGCTGCATTGGGAGATACGGATTTTACTTAGAAAGAAGGACAACCTAAGGGATTGAGGAGAGGAATTACGTATTGTAACAAAGAAAAATGTGTGGAAGTTGATTGAAAAGTGCAGAGCTAGTTGCAACCTTGGTCCTTGGGACCAGTTTATTGAAGCAGTCAGGACATTAGCATCCATCAATATCTATCAGACCAAGTAGTAAGAGGAGTCTTTCAGAATGTGGGATGAGAAGGTGAAGTTATGGATAAAGACCAACTCTCTAAATCTAGTCTAGGAATTGTCAGGATTTATTCCAACTGAAATACTGACAGTATTTATCCCTTGCATAATTTGTAATTCTGGATATCAGATAAAAAATTAATACAAAGAGGTGTTATAAACCTTATAATCTGACACAGAAAAACAGCCAGAAATTCAAGGAATTGTCAGTTCCCTCAGATATAAATTTTTGCCCAAGTTAATGAAGATCGAGAAGCAAGACATTTGAACAATGATCCCTACAGAGTACCTGTAAAATAAGTACAATAGGTTAATAACTTAATACTGTTTTAGAATGGCATTGTCAAATCTCTAAATTGTGAAAGGAATATATATTTTTAAAATATGGCTCATTGCTTATGTGAATTCTTGAAAAGTTGTGCTGTAATGCAATTTTTGAAATAAAACCAAAGGGGCTGTCTAATTTGCAAATATTTATCAGCCATTCTGTTTATTATAAATGATGTAATGAAATGTGCCCTGAGAAAGCAAAAATAAACACACTGAGATTCTTTCTCCCATGGAATCTATATTCTCAAACAAGTGCTTTAAATTCCTTGTGAAATAGATACTCCTTATGTCTTCATTCCTTCCTTCCCATAATCCTGAGGATAGCAAGATTGGGAGTTAAGTGCACATCCATTGGATTTGGACCTTGCAGTCTGTTTTTGTGTAGTTTCTCATGTTTTAAAAAAATCTCATCTGTAAGTGGGGAGATGAAAGGCATCCTCCTCCTTGCACAGAGCTTAGCAAATTACAACTTCTCAAAAACAAAAAAATTGCCATTATTATAGATTTTTTATTGTTTAAATTGAGTTTTTTTCAAAATTAGTTATACTAATTTTGACTGATATAGGTCCACTTCTTAGTGATAAATAATGGTAATTTATTTGGTAAATTGTGTGTGTACTAAAGATTCTGCTTAAAATGACTTGTTGGCTGGTATTTTTATTATTTGGAGTTTTGAAAATATTAGTAAGTTTTCTTTTAATTGGCAAGATGATATAAATTATTCTTGCACTTATTCTAATGTCTGTGGTATTTTATCTATGTGTGGTATGTTTCAATTGTTAATAATCTGGTTGTGAGTTATCAGTTTAAAAACAGAAAATAAATAATGAATTAGACTTTGAACAGAATTTTTGATTAATTGTATTTATTAATTTGCCAATGAAGTTGAGTACTGAGTGTTAGCTGTTTCAGGTACATTTCACTAAAATCCAATCTTCTTTTAAGATTTCTAAAAGAAATTATGAATTAGGGCATTCTGCCACCCAGATTATTTAGGAAATATTTTTCTATTTGTTGTATTGAATTAGAATTTATTTGCCAATTAAAAATACAAATAAATTCATTGAAAAAACTGTAAGACTATTATTGCAGGCAGAGAAATCAATATATGTCACTGGAGGTTCAGAAAGGATACTCATCATTTTATTTACTGACAAAATAACTACAGAAGTGGTCATCTATGGTGATACAGACAATAGAAGATATTTGTAATTAACTTTTGAATTGTGCAAGGATTTTCAGGCAGAATGCTTCAAACACTCACTGACTTCATTTTAGTGTGTCTGCGAAGTTACAAGATAGTGATGAACAAAAGAAGCAGCTATTTTGCTATCTATCAAAATCTACAGGAAACATTTCTGGTCTGGACTTTCTAGGTTGGAAAATAAAAATTTATGTTTCACAGCATCTTCGTCTAGGATAAAAATCAAATGTTAAGTTAGGATTAAAATCAAGTAAAAGGTGTGTCTTTAAAAACTTTTGTAAAGCCTTCATAAGACTTTAGGCAGAGCCTTTCAGACCCTCTTAGACAAGGAGCTTCTAATGCTAATTAACAAAAGGCCTTATAGGCACTCTCTTCTAGGAAAAGGAATTCTGGACATGTTAAATATGTCGTTCCATGGCTTCATGACTCTAGGTTAAAGTGGAGCTGGGCCTATCTTGGAGAAATTTGTGGGCATAGTTTTTGTCTAATGAAGTGGATTGTAATTCAAACTTTAAGGCCCTCAAAGTTTTTAAAGGAATTATAATAGTTTAGTCTCAAAGGGCAAAGACAATTCAAGATGCAAATGAGGATCTGGGTCCCTCAACTTCTAATGTAAGGAAGCAGATGGACAACATACTGGATAAGAGTCAAGAGCCCAGATTACAAAATCAAATAACAAGGACAATCACTTCTAGGTGAAGTGGAACAGAAATGAGTCCTAACCATCTTACATTGTTCACCTCAGAGTAGGGAAGAAGGATGGTAATGAATCCAGCTCAGTTGTCCTATAGAACCAACATTTATGGTTTCTTTTGAATAAACATAGAAATTGATCTCCCCAGTCTTAAAACTTAAGAAAGTTATATTTGTCTTATCTGAGTTTCTTTCTTTGAAAACCAAGCATCAGTTCTCCCAGATAGTATCAAGGAACTGAAATTTACAATGACAATAAGATGTCAGACTCTTCAACCATCATGATTGTCTAACTGACCACCTGCTTCCTGTTGACCAACTCCTCTTGTTCTTAATTCCTATTTTCCTGCATGTCTTTATATTTCTGCTAAATAAACCCCTAATTTTCGTTGGGGAGATGGATTTGAGACTAATCTCCCATCTCCTTAGCTGCAGCACCCAATGAAAGCCTTCGTCCCTGGCAACATTTGTTGTCTTGGTGATTGGTATTCTGTGTGGTGATCGGCAGGACCTTCACTGAACCTCTCATATTTTGGTAATGGTGATATGACGTTATGTGGATTTCAGAATTACTATGAACTACTGAGGACTCCACCCCCCATCTCCCCTCTCTCCCACTCCTGCTCACACATTTTGGTAAGTGTGTCTATTGCATATATTGCATCCCTGTCTCACTTTTCTATGCTCGGTGGGTGTAGGAAAGATTACATGTCTCTTTAACCAAAGGTCTTCTAATAGAGACAGAATTGTACTCAAGAGCATCCTTTTTACCTAGACATATTTACATGATGCTATTTAAGACCTTAAGAACAAGCTTGGTGCATCAGTGGGATAAGATATTTGGGTAATTTGAGAAGGAGTTGACGACTTTTGAATGTGGGAGAAATATGAATAATTAGGCAACAGAGGGAATAATGGTGGACCCAAATGAATTGTGCCTCCCAGCATTTATGACTCTCAAAATTCATACCTAATATAACGCCACCTCTCCTCCCCTGAATCTGAGCTGGTCTTATAACTTGCTTTAACCAGGAGAATATGCTGTAAGTGATGCTGACGAGTTTCTAGCTCAAGCCTTAAAATAACCTCACAGCTTCCATTTTTGGTGCTCTTGGGAATCCTGAGCCTTCATGTAAGAAGTCCTGCTGTCTTGGTAGAAATGCCACATGGAGAGGCCCTATAGAAGGACAATACTTGAGACCACTTGCAAAGAAAGACACTGAGCCCAGCCTCAGGCTGACTTGAAAAACATATCCACATAAGTGACTCTCTGCAAGATTAGTAGAAACGTAGCTCAGATTGAGGATTCATAAAAAAGTGAAATCGTTGTTGTTTAAGCCAATAAGTTTTGGAGTACATTGTTATACCTCAGTAAACGACTGAAACAAGAATTGTACTGTAAAAAAAGCAGAATAATATGAAATAAGTCACACCTACTAGGTAAATCAACTGAAGAAATAATTTATTGAAGAAAAAGAAACATAAATATATGTATTTATATTTCACAAGTGCCTATTTACATGTATTTATGTATGCATTTGTATATATCCGTATATGAGAATGTATGTGTGTAATTATAAAAATATTAAGAACATAAATACTATATCTAAACCCAATTAACTTTTTAAATTCATTTGTACCAGTTGGTAACCCACCAGTTGAGTCATGTGCTTTCATCATCAATTACAATGACCTGGTATCCATAACTACAGTATCTCAGTATACCCTTTTAAAATAATGATGGAATTATTTTTACTTTAGTTTTAGCTTTTGTGAAATTGTGTGAAACGAAATTCAGAAACACTGACATTATAGAGTATTTTTCCACTTTGGAACACATAAAAAAGTTGAAAATGAACATCAAGAACATCAGTTCACATTTTTGCCACATAAATAGAATTTGTATATAATTTGATTGCAAAAAGATGGAGTTTGGTACTAGTTTTTTTCTTTAAACTCCCTCCAGTTGTAAACGAGTCTTTACTGTTAATTCAGCACATTATGTGAGGAATCAACCCTTTTGATACTGAGTTCTCATCTACAAAAGGCTGAGAATTAGCCTTTGCTTTTCTGGGAAGAAAAGAGAGTAATAGTTAGGATATGGATTCTACTAGTTATGACCTCAACATTTTCCCTTTTAAACATGATTCTAATTGCTTACATACCCTATTTCATTCTCTTTCCTATGATCTTTTTCTTGTCCTTTGTGTAATCCAGCTGTCCCATTAACATTTTCTGGACTGATTGACACAAGATTGAGATGCGTATGTGAAAAAGTGGGTAAACATGAAAGAATAGCCATTTTAATAAATTCATTCATTCTGTTATTCCTGGAACTAATGTAGTGACTTCCTATGAAACATTTAATTTCACAATTTATGTGGTGACTTCCTATGAAACATTTAATTTCCCAATTTGGGCAATTGAAAATAATCAATGTTAAGCTATTGTTTATTGAGAGAGTTTAATAAAAATCATTGTTCATTTACCACCGTTAATCATCATAAACATCTTACAAAGTAAGCATTCATTCCTATGTCATTTGTTAGAAAGCTAAGTTTTACCAAAGCTTGGGACTTGCCCACACTACACAATTCTTAAAATGATATTTGAAACATGTCTCCTGGGCTCCAAAACCTAGGGATTTTTATCACTTTACTTGCTATTCTAACACATGATTTGATGTTTGGAAACATAGATATAACAAATCTTATGTTTGTGGGTTAAGAGTCATACAAGTTTTAAAAGACTTGACTTAACATGTAGAAACCTTGTATAATTCTCTACCAAGTCAGTTCAAAGAATATTATATAGCATGTGTTGATAAAATACAAAGGTAAATAACTATTCAATCTATTATATACTGTGAGCATCATTCTTTTGCTTTTGTGAAAAAACTTCATAAATCTCATTTTGTCCTGTTAAATCTTTGTGGGCTTTCTGTAGCCATTTTCTAACTTTGAGATGAGAGATGGAAAAGAAATAAAACTGATTAATTTTTTTACTCTATATACCGTAGTGTTGGAAAAGTCAAATTCATAATAATCAGTACAACTAATTTACACCAAAACATCTGGAGAAAAAGTGAAAAATTCACTCACTGTTATCAAACATCTATGTGTTTAGAAGCATGTACATGATTAGACGCATCTGGACAACTGACCAAATTATTGGCTTCTTACTAATAATTTAGGAAGTGCATAAACACATTGTCAGGTTGCCAGAAGATTAAATATGTAATCAGGGATGTTGCCTACAGTGAAATGAAACAGAGAGGTAAAATTAGGGCCACTTTGTTGAGAGCATTGAAAATAGCTTGAGTTGTAGGGCTTTATTTGCAACCTCCCCTGATGTAACCTAATCACAGTATCTACATTGATCTATAATAGCTGCTCTCAAACTACATCCCATTGGGCTAAACACAACTCTATGCCACCCTGTTCTAATCAGTCTACCCCTACTTTCCTACTTTTCAAAAGAAAAATAACTCTCTTTTGAAAATTGCCATTTTGCACCTTCCTTTCTGGTATGTCTGTGTGTGAGTGCATGTGTATGTGTGTATGTATGTATGTATGTATGTATATGTGTGTGTGTCTGTGTGTGTGTGAGAGAGAGAAAACTATGTACATGTGTTCAACAGAAACAGAACTGTAAGTGATTATTTTCTGAAACAAAACATCACTGTGCCTTAAAATAGTTTTATTAAAAAATTATTCCTGGTCCACGCGTGGTAGCTCACACCTGTAATTCCAGCACTTAGGAGGCTGAGGAGGGTGGATCATGAGGTCAGGAGTTCGAGACCAGCCTGACCAACATGTGAAACCCCATCTCTACTAAAAATACAAAAATTAGCTGGGCTTGGAGGCAAGCACCTGTAATCCCAGCTACTAGGGAGGCTGAGGCAGGAGAATTGCTTGAACCCGGGAGGCGGAGGTTGCAGTGAGCCGAGATTATGCTACATTGCACTACATTGCACTACAGCCTGGGCAACAGGGAGAGACTCCATCTCAAAAAAAAAAAAATTATTCTTAAAATGCTATTGCTGCAAAAATGTTTACTAACAGAGTAAATGTTATCAGTAAGCACACAGCAAAGAAAATTAATGATGATGAAGATAAATAGTTATTTGTAATTGAAAAGTAAAGCAGGAATTCCAAAACGTTTTTAGTTCAAAACAATACTGACCATCAAAGCGTCTTTGCCCCCAATTTAAGGTTTCTTATTTTCCCTTTGTTTGCAATGTGTTAGAACCTTCACAAAGCTGTCTAATGTGGTATGACACTCAGACTTCTTATAGTACTGAACTTAAAATCTCCAGTCAACTTGAACCATGCGCACATTGTTTTGCAAGACCTGCTTTCAGTACTTTAGTAACTGCTTGGTGGCTTATCAATATGTGCCCTCTTAATGTTATTCAAAACTAAAACTTTATAGAGTTGCTATCACCCTTCTGTAAAAACTTAAAAGAAAATACTTGAAATTGTGGATGTGTTTTCAGCCTTTCAAGATGATTCAATGGAGCCTGCCAGTGTGCCTTATCTTGTACTTAGGGAATTATTACAATGAACATATATTTTTTTACGCTTGATTATGACTTTGGATAAAACACTGAATTTTTCAAATCAGTTTCTTTATCAGAAAAGCAGACTAGAGTTAGAAACGTGACAGGAAATTATGAAGTAGTAGATGGATATATTGGATCAATTCTTCAGTCTTTTCTTCCATACATTTGCAAAGACATCATCATATATTTCTCCATTACTTGACTCTGGGTTTGGCCACTTCAACTTCTGCTGGCCATGGAATGATGCAGAAATGAGAGTATGTGTGTCTGTTGTCTTCTTTTATTTCTGTGACAACCATAAGAAAAAAAAAATTTAATGTACAATTCTGCGTTAACATGAATCTGTAACATTGTGTGGATATTCCATGAGAATTCTCACACGTTATTTTACATTAAGCATTATCCTTATAGCATGACACATTCACCACATTTGTGTACAATACCAGTTTCTCAGTAAAAGGAAACAAATATTCTGCTCCTCATATCAATCAGGATTAACAGCTAATGAGACCTTTATTAATGAGGGATAAATCAGTGATTTAAGGAAAAATTTAAGATAGAATCTAAAGCATTGAATGGAGTTATTTTCACTTATAAAGCACTAGGGACTGACTCAACGTGTGTGTGTGTGTGTGTGTGTGTGTGTGATGGTATTTAATATATTCACATGGATTTTCCGTAAACCTCTGTCATGTACCCTATACTTTAAAGAACGTTGCTTATTTTTGATTACATACAGTCAACTATGAGATGAAGTCTGTGATTTCTAATAACATATTCATCGAGAAAACTTTGGCGATAAAAATGTTTATTATGTTGTAGCATGAGAAATGAATATAAAAGAATCTCAATGCACTCATAACTGTACTCCCAGCCGAAGTGTGACAGTAAATCCAGAGATGAAATGAAAGATTAATTCGTGGAGATGGCAGTTTGGCAGACACATATTACTGCCATATTGTTATTCTTGCGGCACAGTGGTTTGCATTTTTTCTTCATGCTATTTATTCACATTTATTTGCTTTGATTTCTGAGTATAGGACAAAGTCCCTTTTTTTCCAACTGTATGATATTAGGTGGTGCTGTTTCATATTGAATGTGGTTATGGATTAATTAGTAAACATGTCTATTGATTGAAAAGAGACTATATAAAGACCATCATGCAGAACATAGTAGTAATGCTAATGTAGCAGGCATCTGGACTGAGCCTAAGGACAATGCCTAATAAAATAGTGCATGGAGTGGCCTCCTCGGGTGTCCGTTTGTAAGAAGTGATTTACAAAAGGGAAAAAGCTGCTAGACTCAACAGTGGTTATGATTTGGGGGAACAGGCAAGTAATGGAGAGGAAAGCATGGCATAAGTCTCCAAGCCCTGCCTCAAGGGTTGCACACACACATGAAGACAGTATGTGTTGTCAAAGAAGTGGAGCTCTTTCATTTGAGACTGAATGATCCAGGGCCACAACCAGGCAGTAGCATCACTGCTCAAGGATCAAAGTGGGACCTGGGAGCAGGAATCACGTAGCTTGGAGAATGCTGAGAAACAGTACCCTTGGCATTCGTGTCGTCATTGGCAGGAAGGAACCAGCAGTAGTGGAGAGGTGCTTCATACAGCAGGTGCAGCAAGTGGCAGAGTACAATTACAGAAGGTGGGGTGCAGGATATTATGTGGCACAACTACATGTGAGCTTAAAAAACATAATCTCTGAGCATACTCAGAAGTCGCTATTTGTGAATCTGAGTTATGCACCAACGTGCAAACACAGGTGATGCAGAAAACCGTGACATGTGTTGCCAACACGGCCTCATCTGAACTCACAACTGGAAAGACCTGGGGAAGCAGTTTTGTGCCTTCATAGGGCTCCCCATGTAACAGGGATGATGGAATAATATCAATTAAAAGATGATATAATGCAAATGTTTCATGAAGGATATAGATAACAACTGCTCTGGGGGCAGAGAAAAGAGATAATTATAAACAAAGTTTTGAAAAAGGATCATTTTTCATGCTGCATGCAATGCATCTCAGAGTGTCAGAGTCTCGGGAGGCCCTTGCATCGCCTTTCCCCCTCCACAGTTAGCTAACCTGGCTGTGTGTTCCCAGGGCATCCATGTTGTCACGGTACTCTGAACTCTCCATGACAAATGTGTGCTTGCCTACTTAAACCTAGATTGCAAACTCTGGCAAATAAAAGGTTGTTTCTCTTTTTTTTTTTCGTATCTGATTTGTTTTTTATCACATAGTAGATGCTATGTTATCATTGATTTAATGACTAACAAATAATAAATGAATCCTCATGAAATAAACCTACATATGCTAATTCTAACAAATGCAAATCTAAAGGCTATCATGGCTGACCTATCCAGAAATTCTGATGGCCTGTAACTGCTCTTTAGATTTTAGATAATATCCAAAAAACCTTCCATTTCAAAATTGAATTCTGTAGCCTAAAATGCAAGGCATCTTGAGCCCAGTAATTTATCACCTTCCATCTACAGTCCAATAAAACTAGCTGGCCAAATGTCTATGACAGCAAGTATAAGACGATGGAAGCCCTAAGCTTCTGTATTTGTAGATTCCAAAGTTCCCACAAAGGAAAAAGGTCCAGTTGACTAACAGTGCTCTATAAATTTCCTTTCACTGTTAAGATGCCAAATTATTCTTCTATTTCAATGTCTTTTTTGCCTCTAGGATTGGCATGAATGTTTTCATGCTACCTCATCAGAATTACTCTTTAGCATTTCTATGTATCACAGGTCAAAAATCTCTCTACAAAACTATTTAATCTCTTGTGTTACTTGTAAGCTCCTGGCAATATATGTTATCAAAACAACTTAAATGTCGCATAGTCATAAACCTAACCTTGTAGGTCCTCTAACTTGATGTTGCCTCTCTTCCAGCAACAACTACCCACCTAGACTTGCCACAGTCCAATAATATTGGCTTCATTTATAGAAGAGATAGTGAAGTGAAAATAGATACTATTAACTAGACTGGTCTAGGCTTGGGGAAAGTAGGGTTAAGAAGGTAGACTGATTTCTTGCTATCTTTTAATAATTCTGTCTTAGTTAGATATATAGGTAGTTAAAGGAGATCATATGTCTTCCAAAAGGTGCTCTAGTGTTCCAGGAGTTTAAAAAATATTTGGGCATTTATCTTTACAAAGTCCTAGTTTTTGTCTTTTATATCACCAGCTGGTAGCTTATGAAAAGTGGCCTTGTTCTCTTTCCTGTTGAAGAAGTTTAGAGAAATGGCCAAGTGATGTCCGTCTCTGATTTGATAAATCAATGATATGATTAATTGCAATGATTATTAACAATTCAATCACAAGAACACCTATGATGTATTGATGTATTAAATGTCTGCAAATGATTGTAATCTCTCTCTCTCTGTCTTTAAAATATGACACAATTAAAGGATATCTTCCTCAAGGATCATTCCCAAAGTACTGTCTTGGTGCTCAATCAGTGATAGGAGAGTCTATTTAGACTACTTTTTTCTATTCCAAACAATGACATCCATTGTTCCTTAGCAAGTTGAACCTGGGAGTTCTCTGAGTAGAAGTAGTCACTGTTAGAAGAAATATTCACAAGTTAGAAGAAAATATTGTTCTTAGATTTATAAAATGTTCATTTCTTTAGTTTGTCACTATTAGTGTCAGAAGGGACCTCTAGAATTTGTAGAAATGGCCCCTTTAGCTTATCAAAGATAAAACACTCAAAAATGTCAAGCCTTGTTTTAGGCGAATGCTATCTGAATACTGGTATTGGTTGGGGAGGTTTGAAGACAGAAGAGGGTGGGAATGATTAAGTAGACTGAAGTGAGAAACCTTGTGAAGTGGAAACAGATGGGATGTACGCTTTAGCATTGCTCATTTTAATGTCACTGCTAGTCAATGATTTGTTTCTGTATCACATGATATTTATTACTGATAACCAGTCAGAGATTTAGGCAACTCAAAGTTTCCCAAAAGAGGGAGAAAGAGAGAAAATGTAAAAACTAATGAAATCAGAAGAAGGCCTGTACTTGAGTTAACATAATTGTACCAATATTAGTTTCCTGGTTTTGACAATGCATTATGGTTACATAAGATGTGATCACTGGGGAGAGTGGGGTGAACTGGACACAGGAACTTGCTGTACTATTTGTGCAACTTCTTAACAGTTGACTTACTGTAAAATAAGAAGTTAAAAAAAAAAAAACAGAGAACACTTAGGCTATCAGTTATATTTTATTTTAATTCCCAGAAAAAAGTAAAGGTGGCTAGGCATTTAATCATTGAAAACATGACCAACAGAAATGGGTGAAGAACAGCAGAAGTGACATCTTTCCTTTACTTTTTTATCTTTCTAAATGTTTTAGATTCGAGGAAGTAGTACTTACATTTCCCTAGCTATTGCTATCCTGGTAAGTGGTACCAGATTTGACAACACTACTAATAAGGAGTTGTTCTTCTTAATCTAAAGCATATTTCAATGTTTTTGATCTTTGCATCACTTTTTATTGTGGCTCAGGGCATCATTTAGGAGCTCTTCCAGAATTCAGCATTTTTACCTAGTGGCAGCAGATTAGGTATTTATATTTGCCCAAGTCTTTCTTAAGAGCACTTGCTTTACACTTCTAAGAAATTTGACAAAGGTAGCATGCTTGATTACTTAAATACTTCTGAATAAAGTTTGAAGTTAAACTGCCAATCTTCATAGTATCACAAGATTTTGTCATAAATCATGTAGCTTGGTGTGTACTTGAGTGTTAGATTTTTCCTTATTTCTGAAATCACTAAAATATGAGACAGACCAGTACTTTCTCACATTTGTCCTGAATTGTGAGATCGTCTTACCTCCAATGACACACACACAGCAGTCCCACATTTACAACAGCACACACACACAACAGAGATACACACACAAGTACACACTCATTTTAAGTTTCCTTTACCATCCTAAGAAATTCTTAGATGAGAAAATTTATAAAAATGAGAAACAATTATCTGCTTCTTTATAATTGAAATGTTTGAAATAATGTATTCAGACATTTCTCAGATCTTCGCTCATTTTCTTATTTTAAGCTACAGTTGCTGTGTTTGGAAGCCAAAACGGTAAAAATGTTTTTCATCTACATGAACCTCTAAAAATGGGAATTTTATAGTTTTCTCTGAGTGCAGTTTTCTAGTTACCTTCTTTGCTTACTTTTGTTTTGCCGTGGCCTTCTCTTTTGCATTTGCAAATATTTCTTGAGCCCATAGGATGCTTTCTCTGCAGCTTCAAAGATGAGTAGACCATAGCCCCGCCCTATCCCACAAGAAATTCAGATTCTGTATATACTTCTAAGTAATTAATATTTGGAATAAAAATACAGTGTCTTTTTTACTCACCTGACAATTTTGATATATTATCCCAAATAATAATATTAACATCACCTTTTTAAAATTTCACATTCTTTTAAAGAAATGGTTTCTTTGACTTTAAGTTATTTAACTTTGACAAGAAAACTGCTAGGAACTGAGGTAGCCACTTGAAAGATGACACAGCTAAGCTTCAGAGAGAGTGTGAGTGCCATTTTCCATACAACTAGATGAGGGCTAGAATCCAAAAAATGACTCAGTTGCCTTTCAGCCCTGTGCTTCTACCACTAGGCTACAGGCGCTGGGAACGAACTGATGATGGATGTCTGTGTGTTAGAACAATGAGGCTGCTCTTTGGCAACTAAAGCCACAGACCAAACATTCCTAATTAAGATGTTGTCATTTTACCTAGGAGAAAAGCTTTGGCCAGATTCCAGCATGCCCATAAATAAGAGACACTGCCAGAAATATGAGAAAGAATAGTTTCTAGCAAAAGTATCCTTACATGATTAAGAACATAATTCAAACTACTACCAAAACTGATTTACAGGCCCCCTGTACAGGGCTAGTTTATACTTGAGCCCTTTGCAAAGTGTACCTCCTGCTGGCCAAATATGAAATGACATTTGTAAAGCCGGAAATCAAGCTCATCTATTAACAGCATATCCGTTTTTTTGTTTCTAAAATTGATTATTTCTTCCAGTGAGGGACACTTACTCAAATTTTGTTTATAAATACACATTTTATGTCTCAGTGCCAGTCTTCAACACACACATATATGCACACTTCCATTCAACACTTGATTCCATCTTTTATATTGGTAAAAATCTGTTCTATTGTACTTTTTCAGGAAAAGACAAAAGAAAACCTTTTCAATACGAAATTCAAATTAACTCCTTCTGGCATCGTCACAGACTTGGCTGTACTTTGCATGTTCCCTCCTCGGATATATTTCCTTGTCCTTGGCTTTTTTCAACTGTCCACTGTCTTCTAGGTCCCTGGTTGTTTGCAGATTAGCAGCAACACACATGTGTCTATTTCACTATTTAATCAGGCAATTCTCCAATGAAAACCATTAATATAAAATACTAAGTGACATGCCCTCAAAATATTTTTCCTAAAATAATATCCACATCATGTTTTTAAATATGCAGAATATGGCGAGTTGACCCGTCAACTCTGTAGTCAGGGCCTTAAAAGAAACATCTGTGTCTTTTTCTTTTATGAGCACAACCTCAGAGATGCCCTAACATTAAAGACCATTTCGAGGGAAATCTGCAGCTGTAGAAAAAGGCGTGCTGAATTACTTCAAACTAGAAGTCTTGACCTTGTTCTTTGGAGATCTCCATAGGAATTCAGGTTCAGAGTCCTAAATCAGATGAGTCTGATGGCTTGGCTTCATTCCATATGGAGGGCAGTACATCTCCTGTGTGTCATAACATTAGTGCCATTGGAAATTCTCTCCAGAAGGAAGCCAGTGCCTTTTCTGCAGCTGCTGTCAGGGAACTACTTGTGCCTAATTACTCCTTCACTCATCAGCAGCTAGCAAGGTAATCCCTGCCGAGATTTTCTCGGTATTTCTAATGGCAACAGTCACAGACACTGGGCTGCTTTGGAAAAGCCAACTGAGAGATTACCAGACTGGGGACAGGCTCTCCCAGCAGGAGTACCAGACTTCTGGCAATGAACATCCTCAGCCCCAAGCACTCCTTCTCGTCCTGTGATATAGGTTCACATAATCCACCAAACCTTTAGGAAGGGCTCAGCTCTCCCATATAGGCAGGTTTCCCCCTTGACCTTGGAAGGGAAAACTGAAAAGCAATACCTAGACATCTGTGCGGGATCCTGGCTCAGAGTGCACAGCCCCTCAGCTTCACTGCTTCCTTTTTCTTTCTCTGCAGGGGATTGAGTGAAATAGAAAAGCCTTCATTTTTATTAGCACCTCTCTATTTTGGTTTTAAAAAATATGATTCTTTTTTATGATGCATGGTACTTATTCAGTTTAGTTTGCCTCCTGTAAAATGATAAAATACATTAAGTTGTTCTATTCCCTTTGTTGTTTGAGTAATAACATTCCTTAGATTTCATATGGCAGTTTCTAGGCATTTATGATGGAGAAGAAAAATATTAGCCATAATGAATAAAGAAATAAATCATGGGAGCTACAACATCTTGGCATTTGTTTTCCTTAAGCTTAAATCTGCAAGTGTTCCAGAAAGTAAAGGCTCACAGCTCTGGAACTGGGAGCCTACTTTGCCCTCAGTGGGTAGAGAGAAGAGGTTAAGGACCAAGAAAGTCAGAGGGAGCCAGCCATTGTTTTCAAAATCTCAGTCGCAATAGACGAATTGAAATCTACTTATACTTTTTTTCTAAACATCCAAGATCTCGGTGTCTCTGCCTTGGGACAATCCACTTAAAGATTTTTGGAAATTCCATGATAATTTAGAATAAAAATATTTCTACCCCATCCCTTCTATCAGGAATTGAGAGCAGAAATATTGCAGAATTATAACCTTGGTTAGTGAATGAGAAATATAGCTTGAATTTAGCCTAGTAATTCATAGAGTTAACACCCTTCTGTTCTCTTTTGGTTTCCTGGTAAAATGATAGACAGAAGGAAAATAATAACTGCATTCTTACTGGAGGATAGTTAAATAAGTATACAGTTAAAACGGAATATGTGTCTTTAAAACAAATGAAGAAGAGAAGCAAGGATGTTATCTCAGAGCTTTTCAAGAATGGATTGGGTCCTATTACACTATTTCTCTTTACAGGATCATTAGGCCATGTTTTTCATAATTATTTTCTAATGTCTTTGTGTTTGTGAAGGAGATATTTCACTGGAAAGGAGATTTTTTTTCAGAGTTTTGAGGAAAGTAGCTATTCAAAATGTTAGATGAACATAAATTAATCCCAGGAGAACACTTTAATCTTTAATCCCCTAAAAGGAGGTAAAGTAATCTCCCAGTTGGTATTTTCTGACTTTTCATAGCTCTGAAATTCCAATAGGGGTTGAAGGAATCTTTGTTTTATTGCAGACAGATGGACTGGGAATGGCCACAAAATCCATTAAAATCAGTAGTTAGCAGAGGCTGAGATGCCTTCAGCGGTGTAAGTATTCCGTCAACTAAAAGAGTTAGAATAAGACATGCTCACCAAACTTTTGCTCTGAAATGACTTGCTAGCTAAACTCTAAGGAGGGTGGAGGAAGTCAGCTAAGAAGCTTTCAATAGAAAAGAGAAAAAAACCCACAATAACTTTCTTCTTAAACCACAAACTGAATGTATCCTAAAGCATAGATTAAAAATAACTGTTTCTCACTGGCACATGAAGAAGCAAACGGGTTGTAAAGAAAGGCAAGAGTATGGCTCATATTTTTTTTCCAATTTTGCTACTGAATTTCCGCTTTGCCATTTCTGATTGACATATTCAGGGTCTGTTCACTGACTCTAAAGGTGCCATAAGTAAAATCCTTAATTGGGAATGAAATATGTATATTTATCTTGATAAAGTTAGAAAGTAAAATAATATAATTGGTGCTTAAGAAATGACTAACATCCAATTTGTATGTGCACATTCTGTTAATATGAATAGAATAAGTCATGTATGTGTTCAGCAAGAGCATTGACCTATTAACTTGACTCCTAAGATTAAGCTACTAGGAACCCAGAGCATTTGGAGGCAAGGTTGTCCTGCGTCCTCCAAGAATATACCAAGAAGTATTTATATAAAGATATGACTGACAAAAAAGAATTCAATAAATGGGTATAACTGGGCTTTCTTTTATCCTCATAAGACTCTTTATTTGGTTAGGATTCCTGATTGTTATCAGTATGATGTTTATATGTAGAGAATACTATATTATCACCTAAATTTGGGCAAGTCTTTGAGTAAAATAGGGATGCTAAAAATAAAAATTACTAATTTGCAAATGATTTATTGATTATAAATTTATTTCTTTTTAAATTTATATTTGTTATATTCTAATTATGATATAGCAATTATATTACATATATTTTGTACAGTTCTATTTAAATACTATTTTCAAGGATAAAATTATTACTAAAAACAAAAATAATATAACTGAGTATATGAAAGCAAAATTTAAAAATGTCTTTACTATGTTAACATTAAAGTAGCAAAATAGTTTTATATATTACATAAAATATAGTATACAATAGTTTATATAGTATATGTTTATATATTATAAAGTATACAATAATATAAAATATATTATAATTTTATATGTTATAGTAGATAACAAAATTTATCTAATTTTAACAAGAGCTTAAACTAAAAGTTTGTCCCAATGTGGAGATAGTCCACAGAGTCTCCATAGAATTTTAATATTAAATCTTATATACACAACCTGCCCTCTGTATTTATTTAACTACTCACCTGCTTTGCGGGGATACTTTTCAACGACTTCCTATTTGTATGCTTTTTCCCCAGTAATTATGATTTACTAAAAGCTTGAAGATCTGAAGATTTTTACAATGCATTAGTTTATTATTTTGATTAAAAATCTCCAAACTTATTTTGAACCATACACAACTATAATTGCAAAGGCTTATTTAAAAATAATTCTGTGCCATCGAGGGATGTTTTCATTGATTTTTAAAAGTCTTTCAAAGTCTCAGACATTTCTAAATTCTGGTTGAGGATGGGCAGCAATGAGAAAAATTATAAACTGCCATGTTCACCAAATTTTGTATTGAATGCTAGCTTCATCACAAACCACTCATTTACTATGCTATTTTTCTAATCTATCTATCTATCTATCTATCTATCTATCTATCTATCTATCTATCNTTTCTAATCTATCTATCTATCTATCTATCTATCTATCTATCTATCTATCTATCTATCTATATCGATATCTATCTATCACCTCTTTCTTCTATCTATCATCTATCTATCTATGTCTATCACCTCTTTCTCCTATCTATCATCTATCGATCTATCTATCTATCTATCTATCTATCTATCTATCTATCTATCTATCTATCTATCTATTGTTGGATCTCAGAAAATCATATCCAAAATGCAGCACTTTGGCATGCTGAATACCTTGAAATAAAGGAGACTGGAAAGCCTCAGAAGCAGCCTCGGAAGCAAGGCCTCTCTCTGACTTCCTGTTCTTCTGACTCCCACTCCTCTTTCATCCCTGACGCAAGTTACAGCACCCTGCGTTCTTCCTTCCCCAAGGAAAGTCATAGAAATTAGAACCTCTCTCTCCCAAAGCCAATCATAACACCTAGAAATAACGAGTCTTCGTGGTGCATGTCTGTCGTCCCAGCTACTCAGGAGGCTGAAGTGGGAGGATCACTTAAGCCCAGGTGCTGGAGGCTGCCGTTGGCCATGATCCTGCAATTGCACTCCAGCCTGGGAGACAGAGTGAGACTCCATCTCTAAAAACAACACCTGGAAATATAACTCTAACCTTCCCCTACCTTTCTGTGTTTCAGCTGCAGGAAATGCTCATATCCACCTTGTCTGATCGTAGGGTATAAGACACTCATCCCAGAGTTTCTGGCTCATACCCAGGAAGAGGTGTATTAGTCCGCATTCATGCTGCTGATAAAGACATACCAGAGACTGGGTAATTTATAAAGAAAAAGAGGTTTAACGGACTCACACTTCAACGTGGCTGGGGAGGCCTCACAATCATAGCAGAAAGCAAAAGGCACATTTCACATGGCAGCAGACAAGAGAAGAGAATGAGAGGCAAGCGAAAGGTGTTTCTCTTTGTAAAACCATCAGATCTCGTGAGACTCATTCACTACCATGAAAACAGTATGGGGAAAACTGCCCCGATGATTCAATTATGTCCCACTGGGTGTCTTTCACAACACGAGGGAATTACGGGAGCTACAATTCAAGATGAGATTTGGGTGGGAACATGGCCAAACCATATCAAGAAGGAATGTTAAACAGAGGCCAAAAGCAATTTAAACAGACAGGTCTTGCCGGGTTTTCCCACTCAGTCTATTAACATTAAATCATGCCCTTTTTGTGCAATCACGATCGAATCTATGTGTAAAAATGGGCAATTTTCCCTGAGTCTTTGAATGTTTATTTCTTTTATTTTAAATTTATTTTTTATATTCTATCTTTTAAACATACTTTTATTTTCAATTGACACGTAATCATTGGACACATTTCTGGGATAAAATGCAATGTTTCAATACATGAACACATTTTGTAATAATCAAATCAGGGTAATTAGAATATGCATTATCTCAAACATTCCTTTGTAGTGGGAATATACAAAGTCCTTTCTTCTAGCGATTTTGAGATACAGGATATCTTATTGCTGACTGTAGTTACCTTATTGTGGAATGGGACACAATCACTTATTGTTCCTTTCTACTTGTAACTTTGTACCCATTGATGATACTCTCCCTACCCCTTTTTCCTCTACTCTCCCCAGTCTCTGTAACCACTGTTCAATTCACTTCTTCTATGACATCAACCATTTTTGATTCCACATATGAGTGAGAACATGTGATATTTGTCTTTCGGTGTCTGGTTTACTTTACTGAACATAATGACCTCCAGGTTCATTCACATTGTTGTGAGTACCAGGATTTTATTTTTTTTTAATTACTGATTAGTATTCTGTTGTGGATATGCCACATTTTCGTTATTCCTTCTACAATCGTTGGACATTTAGGTTGATTCCACATCATGACCATTGTGAATGGTGTTGCAATAAACATGGGAGTACAGATATCTCTTTGATATACTGACTTCATTCTCTTTGGATATATATCCAGTACTGGGATTGCCGGATCGTATGGTAGTTCTATATTCAGTTTTTTGAGGAACTTTTATATTGTTTTCTATAATTGTTGTACTAATTTACATTCTTGCCAACAGTCTGTAAGTGTTCTCTTTTCTCTGCATCATCACCAACACTTGTTATATTTTCTATTTTTCGTAATAGCCATTCTAACTGGAGTGAGGTGATATTGAGGTTTTGATTTGCGTATTGCTGATTATTAACGAGGCTGAACATTTTTTATATACTTGGTGGACATTTGTGTATCTTCTTTTGAAAATTGTCTGTTAAGGTCTTTGGCCCATTTTTAAATTGAATTGTTTGTTTGTTTGCTGTTGAGTCTTTTGAGTTCCTTATATATTCTGAATTCTTACCCTTTGTGAGATGTATAGTTTGCAAATATTTTATCTGATTCTCTAGGTTGTCCCTTCACTCTGTTGATGGTTTCCTTTACTGTGCAGAATCTTTTTAGTTTGTGGCAATTCCATTGGTCTATTTTTATTTTTGTTGCCTGTGTCTTTGAAGTCTTCTCCAAAAAATTCCTGTTTAGTCCAGTATCTTTAATTCTAGTAGTTTCATAGTTTGAGGTATTACATTTGAGCCTTTGGTTAATCTTGAGTTGATCGCTGTATATTAGGGAAAAGTAGGGGTCCAGTTTTATTCTTGTGCATCCAGATATCCAATTTTCCCAGTAACATTTATTGAAGAGACTGTTCTTTTCTTAATGTGTTTTTGAATCCTTTGTCAAAATTAGTGGGCTCTAAATATATGAACTTATGTCTGGGCTATCTATTCTTTTCCACTGATTGATATGTAAGTTTTTATGTCAATAGCATTATGTTTGGGTTATTATTTTTTTGTAGTATATTTTGAAGTCTGATTGTGTGATGCCTTTAGCATTGTTTTTTTTTTTCTTAAGAAAAATTCTTAAGATTATTTTTGCTATTCCTTGTCTCTTGTGGTTCCATATGAATATTATGATCATTTTTTCGATTTCTATGAAGAATGCCATTGGTATTTTGATAGGGAGTGTATTGCATCTGTATATCCCTTTGGTAGTGTGGGCATTTTAACAATATTAATCTTTCTAATTTGTGAAGATGAAATATCATTCAAATATAATTCAATTGCATTGTGTCTCTTCAATTCCTTTTCTCAAAGTTTTATAGTTTTCAGTATAAAGATATTTTAACTCCTTGGTTAAACTCACTTCAAGGTGTCTCTTTTTAAGTAGCTATTGTAAATTGGATTGTTTTCCATTTATGTCTTAATTTCTGAAAACTCCCAAGTCACATAAAACTTTGCTTGATTAAATAAGTTTGTTATGAGATTTTCTTATTAACTTGTCTCTGTAATAGAAGTGCTGGCCATTACCTTTATGATGGGTGAAAAAATGTGTCACAAATTTTCTGTTTCAATGCTCTCTCTTTCTCTATCCACCTATTAATCTAGTTGATTGTCAAATTTGTAGCCTTCGACAATTGTAAATTCCACTTAGATAGCAGAATTATGTAATTTACTTGAATACAATTATAAAGTATGTTTGTGCAACAACCAAGTCCAGGTTTATACAAGCTTATTAATTTAATACAAACAATGCCTAACTATAATGCTATACTTTACTCAAATTCTATTTGTATTATTAATATAAAAACAAATAAATACAACTTATGTGTTGGACTCTTTAGCCGGATTTAGAAGTAATGTTCATGTCCGATGTTTTACCTTCAACAGTAGAAACATTCAAAAGCTTTTCTTTGATTTAATAAATTGAATGAAAAAAAATATGTCTGTTATTGGCACTAACATCACAGATTTTGTCTTTGATGCATCTAATGCTAATAATATTAAATTGACATAATTCACTTTCAGAGCAAAAACTGCTCTGAAATAAATTGCAAGTTTGAGGAATAAACTGAAAAGAGCAATCATTTAATCTAGATGAAAAATCAGGTTTATAGAACAATTTTAAATATACTTTTTGTAGTAATACAAGTTAAATCTGACCATATTTTAATGTAATTGCTGATGCTTCTCCAGCTGATTTGTGTCTTCTAGTTTTTATGTAATCTGTGATTTCACTACATCCTCCATGGTGGATAATAAATGTCAATAGACATTTCGTGCAGTTTACACATTCACATAAAATTTATTGAAAAATGAAATATAGTACATAGAATATTACCAAATGTGCATCTTGGAAAAGTCATTGCCATTAAAAGGATTTATGGAAAAATTTAAAAGTAAGTTAATGAACAATAATATAAATACTTACAGTTTTGCATCTTAAAATCAATGACAAAACCAGTTATCAAGAACATTCTGACCATTCTCTTTACAAATTGTGATACAACTGCTCAACCTATACTTCCCAAATGTATTTAATGTAAAGCTGATCTGTCATTTCTCAATACCCAAAAACACTGCTCATTGATAAACTGATGGCTGACCTGCTCGCAGCTCACGGTACACATAGTCTAAGGCAAATTTGGCTATTACACCAAATGTCAAGAAGGACAGGAGCATCAAATCCTTCTACAACCATCATCTCTGACTTGAAGGAGTCAGATGTTACTAGTTACTCATTCTAAGGGCATTTGGTTTCATAAACATGTGCCCTGAATATTGTCCCTGAAAGAGAGGTGAGTTTGTCTTATAGTATGCACGTATATGTGACTGGAAAGTGTTGAGAGAAAGAGATATAAGTTACCTCTGTTTATCTTTAATGTTTTGTCATGTGCTAAAGTGGGAATTTTGTTTCCTGCACATACATTTCATATAGTACTAACTGAAAAATGCAAATAAGATCTACAGAACTCATTATGGCTTATTGAAGTACAATTAGTACTACTACCAACTAACTTAAAAATAAAAAAAAATAATAAATCAGGGGCAAATGCTAAACTGGACTAGAAGCTGAGACAATATACATGAGCAGGGACTGTCTCAGGCAAATACAGATGTATGTTGATTGTATTCATATGGAATCCTGACAATATAGAGTATGGCAGTCTGAGATTCACTCTTGGAAAGTATGTCCTCAATCATCAATAATTTATTTCCACTAGCAACTTAGATGGAGTATACAAACAGGTGTAATATTTTTATAGTAAACAAACAAGCAAAAATACTGAACAGATACATGTATATGGAGAAAGAAGAGATGCTAGGAAAACCAGTAATAGCTTAAGGAAGCTGTCCAAGCAGAAGAGAATTCACTTCCTTAAAGGCACTTGTTATTTACAATATATCCCTGAGCCTCTTAAATATTTTCAAACTACCTATAGTTATTAATTTTGCTAACATAAGTATGTGAGTTTTTGTTTAGATTACTCTGAATCCATCTCAAATTTTACTTGTATATTTTAATATTTGGAATATTCTTGCATAAGTAAATTACTACCGGCCATTCTTGTAAGTGTGTGTTAATTTGTGTTGCTCCTAAAGTCTACCTTATGTCATCTGTGGATGAGGAACTTAAAAAAGATGTTTAAATCAGGTAAGAGGCAGTGCAAGAATATTACAAATTTGGTTTCAAATTCAAATACCCTGAATCCTTTCTACCATACCAGAAAAACATGCATTAAAGGAAAAAAAAAAAAAAACCTAGATATTTTGGCTTTGTTTCTAACTGGCAACAGAGCTGATACATGATTTGTATATTCACTAACAAATTTTGAACTTGTAAATCTGGTTAATTCATCATTAATTGTTACCTGAAGCTTTAATTTGCTTAGTGATTACTTTTAGAAATTATGGCATACAAATATTTCTGGTATACAACTAAACAAATGTTGTGTTTTCTATCCAGTAAGTCAATAGCTGGTTCTTCTGGCCTCTTCCCCTTGCTCATGGATTTATTTGACTATTAAACTACTATACATGTATCAACACACACACCCCTCACATGTGTACACAACGCATATAAATATTTGCTATAAGTCAACATTGCATAACATATTCTGAAGGCATTGTTCAAAAACAAACAAAAAGATCTGCTCTAAGTAGTAATCTGAATATTTTAATTTATTGACTGGACAAATACCTAACTGAGATAGAATAGAAATTGTTTAAATGATACATCAGGGCTAAACTGAGAATATATTTGTAGTCATTTGAAAAGTGAGATTATATAGTCTTGCTGTAGTTTTAACTCCTGAAGCCAAAAAGCCCATCACTTCTTTGGGGAAAGGGCATGAGTCATTTTCCAAGGGACTTATTGTGTTTGTGTCTTTTCTAAAAACCTAGCCTCAGAGAACTGATTTCTCCCAAAGTGAGAAAAGCTCCTCTCGCCAGTCTGCTACCTATTTCCTGGGTGGTATCTTTCAGCCCATCAAAGTGCACATACGGAAATATACAATTAAGTGAACTCCTTCATCCTTAATAACTTATTTTCCTCCTTAATAGTCTTTCATCATCATATTCATCCCAAACACACATATCAATTTTTCTCTAAACAAGAGGGCTTTTCTCTTATGCTTTCCTCTCCGTGCTTTGCATAAATAGTCCTACAAAAAAAGTGACCTGCTAATTATGAGTGATTGCTTTTCCCATCCCAGAGTGGCTGAGGAATAATTTAAACTAGGTATTCATAGTCAGGGATCATCAAGTGATTGCACTCCAGATTAATCTTCCTGGGCCCAAGTACTGCCTGGCTTTAGCCTGAACATGGCGCTGCATTCTATCTGTCCTATTCAGCCCAAACAAGGAGACTTTATTTGCTAAACAGTTTTAATTCATTCTGCACAATTTAATTATGCTTCAGTGCGAAACCACCTGTGACCTTGGGTTTAGTAATGAAATCCACTCCCTAGTCACCAATGCCGAGAGTAATCTGTTTGGCAAAGACAGTAGAAAATAAGATTCTTAAATAGTGTTCGGAACTGGAAGAATCATGTTCTTTTTGATAGTTTGCTTGCAGGCCTTTGGCTGTTTTCTGGAGGAGATTTTATAGAAGAATTATCTTCACAGGAAGATTTGAATGGGATTTGAAATGACATGTAGCTGTCTCAGTGAGAAAGCAGGTGAAAATGTCCACTGTTTTTCTGTACTGTGTGAGCCAGAAGGTATTTTCAAGAATAAAGTCTTTTCTTTCTTTCCCTGAGAACTAAGATGAAAGCATATACAAGTAAGTAAATGCTTCTTTTGTGTAAGTATGGGCCATTTAATATTTAAGTATTAAGTGGAAGTGTACTTAGTTAGAATGAGGCTTTCAAAACCCAGTTTCTGTTTGGCAAGTTCTAGCTAATCAAGGAACAGGATACTGATTACAGAGAGTCATCTAGACATTTTGGATTTGAGGTCATATGCATTTTAACAGAACTTATTTGGCTCTGCCATGGTTAAGTGTTAAGCCTTCTGTTATACATCCTGTGCCCAGCTTTTTCTGCTCTAGGCCTTGTGATTTTTTTTCAGAGCACTGTTCATGCATCCACCGAGACCCTGTGCTTCATCACCTCATGGTGTACACACACATTTACCATCCTGTCCACTCAACACGATGTGATTTTTACCTGTAAAATGCCTGCTAACCTGTCTTACTCATGTTAAGATATACATTTATACTGCTACATTTTAATATTTCTGTAAATTGTCTGTCTTACAATCCATAGTATTTACCCTTTTTGTTGACCGGGGAACATTTAGGGTGCAGTTTTCCTGAACTGTATTTGAATCAACTTGATCACTGCTGTTCATGTCATCCTTTCTTTTTACATTCAAATGAGTATAAAGGAGCTTTTTAAATAAATGTTTTTAAAAAATCAAGAGATAACAAAGCACAGGATTCTAGTTTAATTGGTAGCATTTTCCCTTTTAGTAATGCATACAATTATAGTGTATCTTATAATTGAAGGCATCATACATTTGATGGAATATGCTAAATCCGCTCTTTTCTCTCTTCTAAGCCATCTGCTTCCTGCCTAACTTTTAGACTGTTAGTTTTTGGCTCTTGCATCAGGCCTTTCCAATTATTGCAATTGCATTTTTCTCCATTTGTTGATCACACATAGCGTTGGCTGTCACACCTGTGATGGTCTGTATTATATTTGATTTAGCACTCTGGGGCTTGCTGTCTGCTATGATTCTTATTTCAAGAATCATAGAATGTAAGGGAGGAAAAGATCATAGAATCAATGTAGTGTCATTGTTTCATTTACAGACAATGAAACTGGGACGTTTGAGGTTTAAGTGTTAGTGGCAGGTCTGAGACTCTGCAACCAGTTGTTATTAGACAGATGCTATCCCCAAATCAGGAAAGATCCTCCTTCAGCTTACAAGAGCTTACAGGCCAGCAATCTGATAGCATGTTCTCACTTTCTTGAAGAGTATCTTTTAAAAACATACCAAACTAAGCCTTCTTATGTTCTTCAAGGTAGCAGTAGTTTTATGTTCCAGCTATTGTACTGAATACTTGTTTAGTTGAATTAAACTATCAAAAGAAGTTAAAATGTTATTGAAGTTACAGGCATGGATGAAATTTTCAATGACTAAATCTGAGCAGCAGCCTTATTTCAGTTCTGTCATTGCCCCCAACCCCTGAGTTCCTTCCCCCACCACCACCCAAAATGAATGACAGAGAAATAAGAAGCACGGCAAATGAGCTCCCAGATCCATCTGAATGAAAATACCAAGACTCTGTGGATGTTCCTAGAGATCAGATTCTCTTGGTAAGAAAATTGCAACATTGAAACTTCTTTCAAGCATTAAAGCCCAATGTCTTCCTTGTTTTGGAAAAAAGAAAATAATAAAATTTTTGGAGGTACACAGAGATGCATCAGAGAGGATTAACTACGGTAATTACAGTAGACTTAAGTGGCATGGCAAAAGACATTGATAATAATAATAAAACTAGAGGAAAACATAAAATATCACCTCTCAAGAAGGAAAAGAGCAACAGGTAGAGAGGCAAAGAGAAGAGACATGAATGGGGCAATGTGGTTTAAAGCATTAGGAGGATCTTGGGTTGGTCCAATAGATAATAAAAGACAATGCTAACAGCAGTGCTGTTATTGTTGTTGTTGTTAGGTTTTTTACGTTTTATGTTCAGTTTTTTTTAAGTATGAAATCAACAAGAAAGATAGATTACATATGATATTGGTGAGTGGGGGCATGAAGTTTGAGGAAGCTGTGAACTGTGATGAAACAGGGAAAGGGTCAACAAGAGGGATAGGAGGCAGGCAGCTGGAGAGACTTGGATTCCATCTTGATGATCCTATGAGTACATGGCCTTGCCTGGTGGCTTTATTGAACTGATCCTGTTAAATGGAGAGTCATTTTACTCTTTCTTGAATAACACTTTTGAATATATAAATAATTTAAAATTTCGTCTTTAAAAATTTTCAAAATTTATGTAGTTTAGCTGTTTCAAATCCATAAACTGAAAGGAAGTTTTGTTGGTCTAACAAATTAAACTGGTTGTCTCTTCTCTCTTTTTCTCTCTTTCATTCTACACACACACACACACACACACACACACACACACACAAGCATATATGTCTTAGTCTATTTGCTGTTGCTTATAACAGAATGCTTGAGACTGGGTAATTTATTTTAAAAAACAAATTAATTCTTACAATTCTGGAGGCTGAGAAGTTTGAGAGTTTGAGAAGTTTTAGAAGTTTGAGAGTTTGAGGGGCTGAATCTGGTGAGGGCCTTCTTGCTGAGGGCAGGATTCTCTACAGAGTCTCAAGATGACACAGGACATCACGTGATGAGGAGATTGAGCACACTAGCTCAGGTCCCTCTTTCTCTTCTTAAAAAGCCACCAGTTTCGTCCCCATGATAACTCATAACTTATTAACCCATTAATCCATTAACGAATTAATCCATTCATGATGGCAGAGCCCTCATGACACAAATCACCTCTTGAAGGCCCCACCTCTCAATACCGCCATACTGGAGATTTTCAACATGAGTTTTGGAGGGTAAAGACATTCAAACTGTCACAATATATGCATACAGAAATAACTATTTGATTCAATAGGTACAAAGTTTCAGATATTTTTTCTTTATATACGAAAAGTGAGGAGAAACAAGCCATTTCCATTTCTGAAATATTTGTGCCTAGCTACTGGTACCTGCTAGAGTTTCAGGAAAGGCCTCTAAGGTTTATTTATCAAATATATAACACAATTGGCAACTAGGTGTTTCCACTGAATTATTCCCAGAGGTGCAGAACCAAAAGCAGTATTTGAATGTAAGCAACACAATCTACTCAATTCTAAATTGGACTTGTTCTCATTACCAAGGACATCCTTGGGATAAAGGTGGGGGGCTACTCAACACTTATTGAGCACCTACTATGTTTCAGGTATTATATTATGTAATCTACTTTATTTCATACTTCAACAACACAAATAATATTATTAATATTACTTTGTAATTTAAATACTAAGTAAGCATCCCAGTTGATATCTGAATCTTTATTAGTCAGAACTCCCCATTCTTTCTGTGATACCACACTACCTTGAAAGTTGCCTACAATTACAGGGGCTTCATGCTTGTGGGGTACCTGTGTTTTGGTTTCCTGAGTGCACAAAGAGATTCTCTCTTTTTGTTAACAGCTTTAATGTAAATGTCATGAGCTACGAGAGCAATTCTCAAAACAAAAACTTGATTTAATTCAACAATACTGTTAAAGTGCTACCATATGCCTGTACCTTACTATGATACAAGCATAATAACGAAATAGCATCCCTATCTGAGCAAAGCTACAGAACTAATGTAAACAGTGTAATGTGGCTAAATGCATAAATAGCTATGTGAAGTCAAATCTAATAAAGAGAAGAAGAATGGCATACATCAGTGAGGGGGAAACTATATTTGATTCTCCAACATCATTTCTGTCTTTGTCTATTGCGGAGATGAGTCTTTTAGAAACCATTCTTCAATCTACTCAGAAGAAGAATGCAGAAAAAAATTGCATGGTCTCCCTGTCTATCTTGTTTTAGCTGCATTTCATGGAAAAAATAATTGCTTCACCTAATTGGTCATGTTTAGACATTCATAGTAGACAACACTACTGTGCAAATAAGCAACATGACAGCTCTTGCTTCCTCATTGACTCCCCAATTTCCAGAGAGCAACCTCATTTTAAATGCCTATCTTTATTAAGTTGAAATGCCACTCACAGAATAGTCCAAAGACAAGTAACATTTTCATACCTGGGAAATTACTAGAAATGAAAAATTTGGGGACTACTCCCAGATTTGCTGATTGAAATTTGTGATTTCTCAAGATCCCTAAGTGATGAATATGTACATTCAACTTTGAGAAAAGCTGTCAGGTCTTATCATTTTTATTCCTCAGTCTTTCTATATTTATTTGTCTGAAACTAGATGGAAGTCAGTTTGGTACATCTTTTTCACAAAGTTGTCTGAGTAAATAGATTCAAAGAGGTCACTGCAGATCTAGGAATTGGGGGCTAAGTTTAAAGGAAGAAGAACGACTCGGCTTTCTTATTTGTTATATTAATCACACAGCAGGGAGATGGTGGGGGAGGTACTTTATTTCCCATTTAGTTATTGTCTTCTGCGTGTATATAGCTAATTTTTCATGGTGCCCAAGGGGAAGAAAGTGAGCAGGCAGATTTGGGTAACAAACCCTATCACATGCATCATCGTTAGCGTTATTATAATAAAAGGCTTCAAAACCAAAACTACATTCCATCAAAAATGCCCGGAGAGATTGGTAAAGGAATGAACACTTAGAAAAGCCTTAAATATTTATATACGTAGAAACAACAAAAAAGAAGACCCTCCCCCAAGTAATGGGAGCAGCAGCATAAGCAAAGATGAGATAAAAATTTGTGAGAAATATTTAGGTAAACATGACTCGACCATTTCACTTGAGTGTAGAGCACAATGTATAATAACAGTCAAAGGGGTGAAACTGGAAGGAACATTTGAATTATATTATAAAATTATTTGTAAGACAAAATGAGGAATTTTATGTTGGTTCTTTAAGCCATGGTGAGTAGGATGGTGATTTTATCAAGCCATGCTTTAAAAGAATTAATTTGGTAGAAATAACTGGAATGAATTAATGTGGCAGGAGATACTAGAGGTTAGAATATCAGAATATTGGATAGAAAACTAAGACTCTACAATCAGTGTCCTCAATTAGCATGACAAGAGGGGATGAATTGGAAAACATGCTTTAATGTGCTTACTAAATAAGAGGTGAAATAATATCACTATCATTTAGTCAGCATTTGCAACTTGTCAGGCATTAAGCTAAACATTACATATTCTTTATCATTTTTAATTCCCATACCTTATTAGTTAATAATAATAGTAAAGATAAGGATGATGAGAGTAGCTAAACATCATGTAATGCTTAATTTGTTCCAGACATCATTCTAAATGTATCTAAAAATAGACCTATGAAAGAGGAAATAGTGCAGTACTCCATTTTATACTTTACAAAACTGAGGTTAAAGGCAGTTCTATCTCTCTTGCTTACACGAAGGATTAGGTTTCAAATACATTAATTGATTCACTTAAGATCAATTATTTGGCAAGTGATAGCATAATAATTTGAACCCCAGACTAACTTTGAAGCCTATTCTCTTTTTTTGACATAAATAAAAGTATGTGTTATACAAAGTTAAGCAGATACCCATAATGAATATATTTTGAATATAATTTCAGCTATATCTCTATGCATATTAGGATACACCTTTTAAAATACAAGTTCTGTTTTCTGTAACAAACCTGGAAAGTATGTGTGATCTAAACAAGAGAGCAGTTCATTTTTCTTTCGTCCAACAAGTCCAACATAATCCTCTCATGGATGGTATGGAGGCCCCACACTTTTCAGCCCAGTTGGCTTTCATCTTGTTGCTCTGTTAGGCTGAGCATGGACCATCTCTAAGTCTAAGACGACTACTCTATTTCTGTCCGTACTCCTTGCATATCAGCCAGGAGGGAAGTGGAAAAATTAAGACATGCATTCTTTCCTTAAAGATACTTTCTAGGATTACACCTGTGCCTTCCCCTTAGACACTATGGTCAGAAAGGAAGTAGCACCCAATATCCAATCACAAGGGACACCAGAAAATGTGTTTTGAGAGGCTTCTCTTTGCAAGAAAAAAGGTATAGAGGCAGTTGGGGGGAAAAAAGGTAAGAGGCTTTGCTACACTTTCTGTCATTAATTCAATTTTCAGCTTCTCTATCCTCACTGCTTCTAATTTAATTTTTTTTTGTAATAATCTTGTTTGGTCCTTGATTTGCTTCCGTAGCTATGCAATCTCACATTTCATCTCCGTTTTCATTTCCTGGGGCTTTTGTAACCACTTACCACAAACTTGGTGATTTGAAACAACAGAAACGTATTCTCACAGTTCCAGAGGATGGAAGTCTCAAATCAGTTGTCAGAGTTGGTTGCTTCTGGAAACTCCGAGGGATAGCTGTTTCATGCCTTTCTCCTAGCTTTTTCTGGCTGCTGGCAAGCTTTAAGGTCCCCTGGCTTGTTGCTGCATGACTTCAACCTCTGCTTTTGCACATGGCTTCCCTACTGTTTATCTGACATCTGCATCTCTCTTGTGTCTCTGCATTTTCTCCTTGTTTTTGTTTGTTTGTTTTTGTTTGTTTGTTTTGTTTTGTCTCTTATGTGGACATTCATCATTAGATTTAGACTCACCCGAATCCAGAACAATCTCATCTGAGATCCTTACTTAATTATTTCTGCAAAGACCCTTATTCCAAATAAGCTTACATTAATTCTGAGGTTCTGGGTGGACATTGTTTTGGGAGCCAGAGATGATTCATTACCATCCCATTTGGTTGTTTTATAATCTTTAAAAATTATGTACCTATGGAATCTTTGCTTTTATTGAGTTTTTTTGTAGCATAGAAAATTCCTGAAAAATTTCTGCCTTGATTCTTGCATTATATTTTCATTCAAATGAGATTTCTTTCAAATTCTCATGCTGTTTTTCTTTCTTCCTTTTGATCCTTTTATTATCTATGGGAATTTCATTCTTTCGACTATTTTTTTAATTATGGGGAGGAAAGCGTATGTTTTCACGGTCATGATGTGGTTTGTTTTACATCTTACTTCAGCTTATACGTCTTTGTGTGTGCTTTCTCTTGGTTCCAATATGGTGTGGGTGATTTATCTTTGTCTCTCTTCAAAATATTAGGAACCTGTTGTTTCTCCTCTCTGGGTATTTTATATTTTGACATTATTTGAGTAGGCTGAGGACATGGGAGAGGAGATTATCAACTGAAGTTGTATAAAATATTTGGAAGAATATTTGGCTTCTTCTCTCCCTTGTGGGATGATACAAAAGTCATGAACCAGGGTTCTAATTGATTTGAAGTAGAGTGAATATTGCTTATCCTGTGCTAAAACTTCAGATTATTTTCCCAGTTCAGATCCTGGAGTCTTGTTTTCCATCATAGTGTCAGCATTCTTAAAATGTCCCTCACATCAAAATTGTAGTAGAAATTGAAAGCTGCTTTTCCTACCATGCCCAGACAGAAGCAGGAAAACAACTCAGTTTGCTTTCTCAGAATTGATGGTATTTGTAATAGCTTTGATGGCTGCTGGATGAAGATAGTGTGGCTAAATTCCATGCCAAAGTCTATCAAATCTGTTTCTCTCCTTCTCTCTCTCTCTCTCTCTCTCTCTCTCTATATATATATATATATATATATATGATAGTATATATAGGATAGATGTCTCCCTCTTTATGTATGTCCATACATATATCAATATGTATTATATATGCATAGATACATATGTATGTGTGTACGTGTGTGTGTATATATACACACACAAATATATATATGTGTGTGTGTGTACAATGTGCCTTTCCATTAATAGCTGGAGTTGATTCATCAGGTTTCCAATTGATTTCATCAGGCAGTATGAGGATACTTTGATCTGATATCACTGTATGATCTACTGCTCCTGCTCTCTCTCCTGTTATGTTTGATGCTGATGATCCAGAGGGAAAACAACTAGAATCAAATTGATGATCTCCTTAACAATATATTATGAAACAAAAGATAATAAAAATGTCTTTCTATGATGAGTTCACGTCCCTTAGTGTATGTATATTTTCCCAGAAAACATTTACTGGTACCTTTTTCTGAGACCAAATTATGATGTAAAAAACAAAAAACAGAACAAATCAACCACAACAAAAAAACTGGTAAGTACAAACTGCTCAATATCGGTTAACGTTTACAATACATTTTCGCAAGATATTAAATTTCACATTTGTTTTTCTGCCAAATAGATGATCTAAACATAATATTGCTGGCAGTCATAAAACGTATTATCTTCTTAATGCTGACAATGATCGAAGCTATGGAATTGTCAAGGTGATGTTGCTGTATTAGAATCACAAACATTTATGGTTTAACATGAATTATTTCAAAATAATTAAGCAGTTGTGACTATCGAGTTATATAGATTATAAGTCAAATTAGGCAGTTAAAAATAAATGTAAGTAAATAAGTATATTTAAATATAAATTCAAGTAAATGAAATCACTTTATAACAGAAAAGCATGCATCCAACTTTTCAACAGCATGCAGCGCTACCCAGAAGATACGAAAAATCATGATGAGTTTCACTTTCGACTGAAATTCAGTAGGTTCTAAATTGCAAGAGTAGAGTGCAGAAAAAAAGTCATCAACACATTTTTGAGGAATTAAATGTGGATATCTCATGGGTCAGTGCCAGGTTAAGCAAAGTGGGAATGAAAAGCACCCAGCGGTAGCCCACCTACCAATGCCAAGTTTTGCATTGATTTAGGCTATCTTTTTCCACATTATCAATGCGTTGTTGGATCATTTCCTATTTTTTACAAGATCATCTTAAAATGTAAATATCTAAAAATAATGTGTATAATGCCTTTTGCTGAAGTTCTGTATTTTTTCTTGGGATGAATATTTAATTCAGAGAATTGCAATTCATTGTTTAACTACAATCACCTTACACTTTCTCAGATTCTTTAGTCTTAGTAAGAAGAAAATAATAAACTCAAGTGAGTGAGAATAATAAACTCAAGAAGTAAATCTTCTCAAGTTTAAGGTATGCCACTTGAGTTTATTATCTAAGGCAATACAGCTAAAATAATCTTAACTGAAGCATAAACTAGAAATTTGGAAGTCAATCAACACAATAAGAAGAAATTTGGAGTAGAAGATGGTCTCAGCCTGTTAAAACCATACCCAGTTTCTCGTGGAAATTAAAGGTTATAGTGTGCCCAAATTAAAAACCAACAAAGAAAAAACAGTGGTCAGAATACCTACTGCGTCTTTATGGAGTCTTAAGTCAGTTGTCCTTACGTCGAATGATTTAAATATTTTCTCAATATTTCCTGGGCTAAAGTGAGACTGTAATAGTATCTGCCCCTTACAGTTGTTGTAAGGATAATATCTGATAGATAATACAAAGTGTTTAGCATAGAGCTGACACATGTCAACACTCTATAAAATAAGCTATTATTTTTATTGAGCCACTTAAATTATCCACTCCTATCTTTGAAATATAGGTACTTGGTAGCCTTTGATTGTGAAGTCCTCATCATGTGATCTTAATGAAAAACACACTGGCAGCCAGAGGCTAGTTCCAAGGATTTTAGAATAGCTTTAAAACTCCAAAATTCAAAGGTGTTAAACACACAACCACATTTGGCTTCTCCAATAAACACCTTGACAACTTAGACATTACACAGGAGGCCTGAAGAGGCCTGAAAGAGGAGGTAATTTGCAAATAATATTTAATAAAGGAAATTCTTCAGTTACTGAATCACTTTTCTTTTTGTATTAGAAATAATCCTTTAATTATTCTGCTTTTTATATTTGCAAGTATTAATTAAACAAAAGCTACAGCTTAGTCTATAAGTATAATTTAACAAGCAAGTTTATTGGGTAGGAAAAATTGTGCTGAAAAATTAATTATGTAAGATTCTGGTTTGGCATAATTGGTTGGGAAATAGCAAAAAATGAATTTATGAAGGCAATGTGTTTCAGTGTTTGTCAGACAAATGAATTCTGGGCAGAATGGTAGGGGAATAGAGGGTTTTACTCCTCTGTAAGCTGTATAGAGGAGCAAAACCCCAGCAGAGTCAGATTAAAAGAAGAAATAATGATTTTACAGGACAGCACTTTGAAAAGATTTTACTGAACACTACTTTCCTCAGAGTAACTGCTTCCAGCGTGGTTTCTGACCAGAGCCATTCTTAACCAATTCTGAACCTCTTACTGCACCTGCTATGCATGTCACTCTCCAAATGCTGTTCAGCCAGCCAACATTTTATGACTAACCCATACTTTCCAGTTAAAAGAAACGATGGTTTAGAAACCCATCAACATTGAGTTAAGGATTCAATGAGCTGTGCTTCCTAGGTATAGATTTTGTAAAAATAAAAATAAAAGACAAAATGCACACAGATAAAAGCAAAACATGAATAGAAAAGAATAATTTTGATATAGAATATAGTAAATTCCCAGATTGCAAAACAAAACAATACACATAAAAGGGAAGAAGGAGGTGTTATTTTAGTATAGCATATATCACATTATTTAATTTGTTCAGATTATAATTACCTGTATATCAGTAATATTGCAACTGTTAGATTTTTTTTTATTTAGCAACATGATTGTTTGTTAAAGCCAATTGACTACAATTGAGCAATTAATTAAAGAGCATGACTTATATTACTTGTAATAATGGAATCCCCATCAGAAACAGCACTCCTTACTGGAGGAAAGAAAGTAGTCACTTCCGGTAACAACTGGTGAATTAAACAGCACAGCTATTTAGCTTGAGTGATCTGTGTTTTGTTTAGTATAAGGAGGAACGATGAAAGGAGAAGAATAAGCAAGGACAACTGTACCTCTGCTATCAAAAAAACCTCCCTCTTGAGAAAAAATGCAAATATATTCTAGCAAAGAATATGCTTACACTAAAAGTGCACTTTGTTAACAAAATTCCAGCAGGCAGTGTTGCTTTGCTACAATGAATCTGAAACACTATAGTTTCTTTTAACCATTGCAAACATTGTTTACGTAGCAGGATTTTTAAAACATAACAGGGTAGACTCTACTTTAATCTTCCTCACTTCTTTACAGACTTTTTAAAGTTTATGCCCACAAGGAAAAAAATCAATCAACTAGATGGTAATTTCATTGGATTATCATTTTTTTAGTATCTTCTCATGGTATTTAATAGCTATGGGTGTAAGAACTTTGTTCTTCAGTTTACTTGGAAAACAGTACTTTAATTTTCTTCCTCCCTTCTTCCCCTCCCTCCCTCCTTCCTCCTTCCCTTCCTTTCCCCTTCCCTTCCTTTCCCCTTCCCTTCCCTTCCCTTCCCTTCCTTTCCCTTCCCTTCCCTTCCGTTCCCTTCCCTTTCCTTTCCTTCTTTCCCTCCTCTTCCATCTTCATTGTAATTCAACAAACATCTAGTAAAATATATTGTAGCCCAAGTCATTCTAGGTGTTGAGATTGCAAAGCTGGATATATTAACAGTCTTGACTATCAAAAATTCCACATACTCTTGAAGAAAACACAGAAAATACACTAACTGGTAGGCAAGTGGTATTATAGAAATTGAGATGATGGGCGTTTAGCCCAGGGAGAAGGTTGGGAAAGACTTTTCAGAGGAGGCGATGCTGAGGCTAATTCTTAAAATTTAAGTAAGAGATAGTCAGATGGCTGGGATGTGCATGGGGACATTCCAGGTATTAGAGACAACAGGCATATATACCTAACTACCTAGGAAACTGCAAACAATATGATGCAATTAGACTGTAAAATTCTAGTAAGGGAAAGACACAGAATGTAGTTGGAGAGGTAGCCAAGCCAGTTCAAAGACAGGTATATGTAATTCTGTGAAGGTCCCTGAATTTCACCCTATATTGTATGGAGTATAGTGGGAAATTGTAAAAGTACCTTGACATCCAGAAGTATGTCTTCTTATTAGCCTCACATATTAAGGCTTTCTCATTAGGAAATTCTAGGCTTCTGAATTTTAGAAGACATTCTCCTGATATTTTGAAGGCTGATGAAATAGGCAGGTAATATCTATGCAATACTGCTAAATATAATAATAGGGTCTCCTAAAGTGTTAGGACATTTTTGAGATGGCTCCCAGTGACACCAACTACTGGTGTTTTCACCTCTGTATAATTCCTCCCCCTGAGTATCAACTGAATTTAGTGGCTTGCTTCTAATAAATAGAATATTGTGAAAGTAATGGATGACACTCCTAAGAATAGATTATAAAATACTATGACCTCAGGCTGGGTGTGGTGGCTTACGCCTGTAATCTCAGCACTTTGGAAGGCCAAGGCAGATGGATCACAAGGTCAGCAGATTGAGACCATCCTGGCTAACATCCCATCTCTACTAAAATACAAAAAATACAAAAAATTAGCCAGGTGGGTGGCTAAAAATACAAAATTTAGCCAGGTGGGTGGCGGGTGCCTGTAGTCCCAGCTAGTTGGGAGGCTGAAGCAGGAGAATGGCATGAACCTGAGAGGCGGAGCTTGCAGTGAGCCGAGATCAGGCCATTTCATTCCAGCCTGGGTGACAGAGCGAGACTCTGTCTCAAAAAAAAATAAAATAAAATAAAATAAAATACTATATCTTCTGACTTACTAACACCCTTTCTCTTACCCTTTCATTTACTATCTCTGAAACCAAATGCATGTTGTTAGCTTCCCTATGGAGAGGTCCATGTGGCAGGGAGGAGAGGGAAGCCTATGGCTAACAGACAGTGAAGAACTAAAGGCCTCAGTTGATCACTCCTATAAGTAAGCTTGGAAGTGGTTCTACCACACAGAACATTAAGATGATGACATCACCAGCTGACATCTTGAAGCCTTTTGGAGACCTGAAGCCAGAAACCCCAGCTAAGCCACATTTGATTCCTGACAAACAAAATGTTTACTGCTTGAAGCTGCTACAATTTGGGGCAACTTGTTATGCGGCAGTAGAGAATGCGTATACCTAACAATAACATCAACAGCAAACATCTTCCTGCCTCAGCTGACACAGTGTTCTACCATCATAGGTTTATGCTCTTAACTATATGCTCTTCATCCAAGCTCAGATTAAGGAGTGAAGGCATAAGTAGGGAAAAACAATGGGAAGAGAATCAAGAGCTCTCCAGTTCTTAACATTTTTCTGGCCACCAGGTGATTGCTTATCTGTGAAAGAGCCAAATTTCACAATTACAGAAAAGGATAGGTATGGCTCTCAGCTCCCTGGCATCTGACTGATGGAGCACTGTCGCATTAAGGTCATCCTCTTTTGAAAGCATGCCACCAAAGAGTACCAACCTCTTCATGTACCTTATAGGATTAATATCACAGGCTTGTTTTATACCCAACTTGTTAAATGTAAGGCTGTGTTTGAGATCAGCAGAGGGAAAGGGACAGAAAGAAGACGGAGACAACATCTTCGTCCAAGGACTTAGCAGAAGCGATCTAAGTCCATCTTCTCTGGCACTTTTCTCCTTGTATGTACCTATCTCTTTAGCACAGAGGTCCCCAATCTCCAGTCTGCGGCTGCTTAGGAACCAGGCCACACAGCAGGAGGTAAGTAAGTGGTGGTACTGTCTGATCAGCAGTGACATTAGATTTTCATAGGAGCATGAAACCTATTGTGAACTGCACATGTGATGAATCTAGGTTGCAAGTGCTTTATGAGACTCTAATGCCTAGTGCTCTAAGTTGGAAGAGTTTCATCCCCAAACCATCACACACATACCCCCACCCGATCCACAGAAACATTGTCTTCCACAAATGAAACTGGTCCCTGGTGCCAAAAAGGTTGGGAATCACTGCTTTAGTGTTCATTCATGGATCCATTGCTTTCACTTATAAATTTGTTGAATATCTAATCATAACACTATATAATATATAAAACTATTTGCTGTATGAGGCACCATGCTAACTAATTTCTATATATTAATTCCTCTTAATTTTCGCTATGTTTTCAAGGTCCAGGTAATTTTTCTGAGATTCTGATTTACTTGGTCTTCTACAGAACACAGATGTCCATATTTCTAAAAATCTCCATAGATGATTATAATGACCATTTAATTTTGAAGATTGCCATACTACACCATAGGTTTAAGGCATTGATATGCAACATGCCTTTTTAGAAGTAAATATGATTAGTTCAGATGTTTATTTATGAACACTTACTCAGCATTTGCGAAGAGCATTGAGACGGGTGCACTGATTTAGTATTAGTGTGTTCAATCAAACAAGCAAAGGATTAGTTGCGGATCACTGTGACTAGCAGAATAAGAGAAACAGACAGAGGCCATAGAAGTTCAGAGCCAGCACATTGCATTCAACTAGCAACAACTCAGGTTTAAAAAAAAGCAAAAAGAAAACAAACAACTAAAATAATTATAGCTTATTACATTACCCCCTTGCAAAACGGTCAAATTTTTCTCCTGGAATATTATTCTTTGTTCTTAGCCATGATTCAATTCAGTGTCCTTAAGCCAATGATTCCATTTAATTTTTTTTTTTTTTTGAATCGCAGGCTTGCTTTGTCACCAGGCTGGAGTGCAGTGGTGCAATCTCGGCTCACTGCAACCTCCACCTCACAGACTCAAGTGATTCTCCTGTCTTAGCCTCTTGACTAGCTGGGACTACAGGCGCCCGCCACCACACCTGGATAATTTTTGTATTTTTAGTAGAGATGGGGTTTCACCATGTTGCCCAGGATGGTCTCAATCTCTTGACCTCGTGAACCACCCGCCTCAGCCTCCCAAAGTGCTGGGATTGCAGGCATGAGCCTCCGCACCCAGTCCAATTTAATTTAATTTAATTTCACATAAGATAGATAGCAGTCCAAGCTACTGAGGTAACACTGAGGTGAATAGTACAAATTCCTGGATTTAAGCATATTAGAATCTAACAGGAAGAAGGTAAGACAAGTAGATAAACGTTCCAATATGGCAAAATATAAGAAGAGAGTTAGGACAATTTCAGAGGCATATGCCTTTATTTGAGGGAAATAATCAGGAACAATGTTTACCTTCTCAATTTGTTCCTAGAACACTTAAATTTCACATGCATCCAGGCATATTTCTTTTTAATCTTTATCATTTTGGTTTTCCTCCCTTC
The DNA here is from genome assembly GCF_003255815.1 of Theropithecus gelada. Taxonomy (NCBI): domain Eukaryota; kingdom Metazoa; phylum Chordata; class Mammalia; order Primates; family Cercopithecidae; genus Theropithecus; species Theropithecus gelada. The sequence goes on along the minus strand of NC_037675.1, from coordinate 84,206,301 downwards.
CCGTTATCCCCCAAACACACAAGTTTCTTTTGAGTCAGTGCTGGATTCTGAAAAATCCCATATAACCTTCTGACTCCCTATATAGGCAAGAGGGGAAAAAGTCAAGTGTAAAAATGCATATGTTGTTCTGTCAGCACCAAAGCAAAATGGGAGGGTTATCAGGGATATTTAAATTTCTCTCTCAGATGACTGAGAGAGCGCAAGCAGCTGCACTCAAATTGCATTGAAAATAGATACTTTGCGAATTCTCTTCTAAATGAAAGTTTAAATTACCAAAAGCAGTCTGACCGGTTATCTTTGACTAAAGTGGTTTACAATTTGCATATAAACTTCATTTCTTTTCCTAATTATGCTGAATAAAACGCATTCATTTTCTCTATGATTATAGGCCAGCCCTGCCAAACACCTGTGACTGCCACAAATCCTAATTTGATATTTATTTACTTCAAAGCAATCTTATTATCGAAACGATTTGAAGCATCAAAGGCCTGAATTATTGAAAGTCAATTCGATAGGGTTAGCTTCCGTGTCCTTGGGTGGGTAGGAGTTTCTGATTTACGCTTTCCTTTTTAAGCACTACTTGGCTGTAAGAGGCCATATGATTCCACTATTAACTGTATTGGAAATCACATTCTTATTTAATTGAAACTAGATTCAGACAGTATCAAAGAGCCCAGATTGACAGGTGCAATCTGCAGGCATCCACCTATTTATTTTAGTAACATTTATTTATACTTAGTCTTCTATGTTAGCATTATATCTTTATATACTTTCCAACCCTTTGGAGAAAAGGAACACCTTTCTCATTTCTCTGAAATTTTAGGATCAGCCCAAGGTTTTCTGGAAAGATAAGTTGCTATAAATGACATTCCTTACGCAAAAGGGGGATACTGACGGGAAAATCACTGGATAAGGGGTCTGAAGATGGCTGGCATTGTTTTGATTCAAAATCCTTTTTCAGCATGAAATTTGCAGAAACGGAGGAGGTAAGTGGACGGGTTAAATGCGAAGACCCATCTTGGCAAGATTTTACGACTCACAATCAGTGTCATGAATAGCTCATCTTTCTCCAAACAATATTTCATTGGAAATTAGTGGTCACTGAAGCTTTGAGTGGAGTTTCAAAATGTAGTCCTGGGACAATCAAGGGTCCCAAAGAATGATTTACCTCTTTTACTCTCATTCTCTCAAGAGGATACAGCAGAGTATTTCAGAGGCTACATGTGACATGTGATACTGCAATAGAGTGATCTCAGAGGCCAATATGAAAATCCAGTTGTTTTCTATTAAGCCAAATTTTTGAGACTGGCAAACATATAAAAATAATGCTACCCTTTCCATGAATTAGTCTTCTTGTGGAAATTAGAAATTTTTCATAAACATATGACATTTACTTTACCATACAACGGGTTTATTGTGGTTTTAGAAAATAAGTTAATAAGTATTTTCAAAATATGTTAGGCAAATATTGATATATGTACTCCATATAAGCTGAAGCTCTTTCTGTGGTTAATACTTTGTAACAGCATAAAGAAATTCTGAGACTAAAATGTTTGAGGACCTCTGATTTATATGAATGCATACGCATTCTTCTTAACACTATCTTTTTCATCACTCATATATTCTTTGACTGCATTCTTAGTGAGTCTTTCTCTTTCCTCTGTTTTGAAAAGCTCCTGTAATAGCAATGGGGATATAGATTTTAGAAAGCACACAGTCTGGTGTTAGCGGTCTACTTGCGAAAAGATAATTATAATATAATTGATATGCTCAGTTGCTGTGGTAACAAACATGATTAATGTGACAAACTGCTTGGGAGAGTCAGACAGGACTAGGTGGATGATGTTTGACTAATCAGATTTAACCAGCTTTAAACCTCTGTTCTTGCCTTTCTTTCTACCATTCTCTCCTCCCCACATTCCATGGACCAATACTCCTAGTGTTGGGTCCTCTTAAAAACACTATTGGTACTTCACGTGTGGCTCCATCCAACAGCCTTGGGAAAGTACTTGGAGCATTTCTTCCCCAGAAGCAAACTTTTAATGAAGCAAAACATGGGCAGGGATGTAGTGGGGTAGGTTAGGGTGCGGGCTGACAATACTGTTGTAGATGAAGAAACATCATCTTCATGGCCACTAGATCAATTTAAATGGCCCCGTGATTAAATCACATTAGAAAAGGAAGGGAAAGGGGAAAAGATGACAGTGCTCACATGGTTTGCAAATCAGGTTGTCAGCCTCATGGGCTGTAGGTTCTATGTACAGCTATCGCCAGATCAATGAAACGCTTTCTTTACGCTCACTCTGAGCTATCAGTTGTCAGGGCTGATCTCTTGTTGTGTTCTTCAGAACAGAGGCAACATGAACACAACGTGACACTCAATTAGCCACATGTGTCAATCAGGAGAAATCCAATGGATTCCACTTTGTCAGCAGCTTGGCTCACTGTATGTTGGTGGGAGACAAAGCCTTTTCATTACCAGCACTTCCTGGAGGCCTCTAGTTTCCAGGCATCACCGAAATCAATTCTGTAGACCTCGACTCATGTTTCAGGACGAAAATCTAAAAGGTGAACCACAGGATTGCATTTATCTTCTCTGCTTGTTACATGGCTCAGGACACAATTTAGTCCAGGGAGAGGTTCACAAAATAACTTCCTTCTTCCTTTCTCTTCTCCTTAAACTCAGATTCCTCGCTTATTTAACTGCTTGTGATAATATCACTGATGAGACTGACGGTGTTTTTTTTTGTGGGCATAGCTATGCCTTCAGTCTGTGCTTCTGGCTCCTGACTGGAACTTTGCTGAGTTAGGTAAACTTGGTTGGGTCAACAGAGATAATTTTAAACTTTTCTTTGTCTTTAAACCCTAAGTTCCAAGGAGCTGTAAGGAAACCCCAGCTACCATCCCTAGTCTATGCATTTGTTTAAAAAAAGTATTTTGTTAAATGAGTAAATGAATCTTGTCATACATTTTACAAAAACACAAGTAAGAAAGATAAAACCTTTATTTTCCAAGAGCAGGATTTTTATTACATTCATAAAAAAATCACTGGGTATTCTAACAACACAGATTATTTAATGCTTTTCTTCTATTTATCTTTCTATATAGGGATATATAAACACACACACCCATATAGATCCCTACATAAAAATAAATATATATTCATTTTTATTTATATTAATTTAATATAAATAAAATATAGTGAATATACATATTCATAATATATTAATATAAATACTATATATATTATACATGAGTATATATTCATTCTTGAATATATAAATTCAAAATCAAAATTATAAATTAGAGGCAGTTTAGAAAATGAATATATATGTGTGTATATATATTCAACATATATATATTTTTCTATATTATATATAATTTACATTATATATTCATTTTATATATACATATATACATATATTCATTTATATATACATATATGTACATGTATATTCATATATAATTCATATATATTCATTATATAATTCATATATAATATATAAATGAATATATATTCATTTAAAATATATAAATATATTTATAATATATTATATATTATAATATATATTCATTTATATATTCAAAAAAATATATTGATATATATGTGTGTTTATGTAATAGATAATATATAAATGAAAATATATTATATGTATATATAAATGCATATATAAAATGTGAATTATATATGTATATAAAATGTATATATGTGAGTATATAATGAATATACATGTACATATGTGTATATATAAATGAATATATGTATATATGTATATATAAATGAATATATAATATACAATTATATATAATATAGAAAATAAATATATATGTTGAATATATATACATACACATATATATTCATTTTTCTAAACTGCCTCTAATTTTATAATTAACTTCCTGAATGTACATCTGAAGGAAATGGTCTGCCTTTACATTTATACAATGAAATTGTAATTCAAAATTGTAGGAATTAACAGGCAGTGAGAAAAGTTTATATAGTTTATAATGATAAAGCAAAGCGCTTCTCTAGGTAAAGTTAGTTAAGAAAACTGAACACACCCCAGCATCTTGCAGTGAGGAAGTGCTTCCAAGTGAGGTCTACTCCAGCCTCTGAAACCATGCGGAAGGCTTTCTGCATTGAGAAAACCAAGCACCATGGAGATCAGATTGCTCAAGTCTGAATGCCAGCTCTGACGCCTACTAGGTGTATTGACTTGGACATGTTACTTAGACTCTAACTATCCCAATTTTATCATTGTAAAAGGTGGATAATAATATTGACTACCTTATAGTGTCCTTGTGATTATTGTGATTTTTATGCATTTAACACACTTAGAACAATGGAAGAACCATTGTTAAGTCATATGAAAGCTTTTGTTTGTATTACTTTATTGCTTGTGAAATAACACTGTCATCCAAGTACTGCTGGTCTCAGGTAGCCTATTCATTCCAATTTTATTGCTTAACATTTTTCAGAATATTGTCTCATTATTATGGGTTAAAGCATTTCTCTTTTCAAACTCCATCCATTGATCTCAGCTCTGCTTTATTTCCAGAGTACCCAGGACAAATATAGTTTTTTTTTTTTTTTTTTACATGAGAGGTTTTCAGCCACTTTACTTTAATGATCAGGTCACCACTTCAACTTCACTTGTGTGAATGAATTACAAGCACATTGACTTTGAGTCAGGATCTGGAAACAGACTGCCCAAGTTCATATTATTCAGTCACCTTTATGTATGCAACTCTAGATGATGAAACTGAGGCAGAGACAAGCTTAAATTTAAAAAAGTATTTAAGCTTGTCTATGCCTCAGTTTCATCATCTATGAAATGGAATAGTAATACTACCCACCTCATAGTGTTTATCTTGAAAGTATGTAAATTTGTAAGCAATGCATACAACCATCCCTCGAGGAGGTGACACGTAACTCCCCACCTCTGAAGTACGGGTTGAGCCTAGTGACTTTCTCCCAGAGAATACAGTAAAGAAAGAAAATTATCTAACTTTACAGTGGAGAAAAATCTAACAAACGCTACCTCAGCCGTGTGATCAGAGTTAACAGTGACAAGCAATGTTGACATTATGTGTACCTTTGATATGACGCGGTGAGAATAGCGTCACTAATTTACCTTTGTAGACTAATCCCTAAAAACTCATAATCCCGGTCTAATTGCACACAAAAACGTCAAACAAATCCTGATCGAGGGACACTTTACAGCACAACCTGATCAGTACTCTTTAAAGATACCAAAGTCATCAAAATCAAGTCAAGTCCAAGAAACTGGCACAGAGAAGCCCGAGACACGATGTATAAATGTAATATAGTATCCTGGATAGGATCCTGGGACAAAAACAAAAAAAGAATATTAGATAAATGCTTAAGAAATACAAAGATATGTAGACTTTAGTTAATAACAATGTTTCAATATTGATTCATTTATTAGTTGTGACAACTGTATCTTATCAATATATGACTTTTAAAATAAGAGAAAGTAGGTGCAGGGTATAAGGAAATTCTTCGTACTATCTTTGCAACTTTCATGTAAATCTAAAACTATTCTAAAATAAAAAGTTAGGAAAAATGAATAAAACAGTGCCTGAACATACTAAAAACTCAGTATGTGTTGACTAGTATTATTACATTTGTGTAAGGCCTGTTCTTATATGACTTGAATTCCAATTTAGTTATAGCTAGACTTAAGAAGCGTGTGTATGTGGGCAGGAAGACAAAGAGGTATAGGTGCTGCGAGGCTTATGCACATAACATTGCCAAGGATTCCAGGTCTTTGCAGTGATATGGATTCAAAAGATAATTTGCAATTGGGTTCTGGACTTCCCCGTGAAGTGCCACTATCTAATAAGCCTGTTTCTAGGAGGTCACCTGATTATCCCCCAAATTAATTCAAATCTGAAACTCTAAATTAAAAAGAGAGTGATGGAATTTTTTATTAATGAAGTAGTGTGAATTTCGGCTCAGTGCTATGTCTAAAATGAAGGAGAGGAATTGACCCTAGAGGTACAGTTTAAAATGATTGGCATTTGCCTGGCCATAGGCAGCCTGCCTTTGAATACCTGACTGCACTTAATAAATGCCATGATTATTCCCAATTAGCTTCACAAAATAGAGGTCTCCAGGGCTCTCCTGCAAAAGCAGACTGCAGAAACAAGACACACATGCCAGTTGATGCTATTGCCTTTACATCTTCTGAAACTCTCTGATAAAATTGTTGTACCTCTTAGGATCTGACAAGACAGATAGATGCAGGCCTTCATAATCCATGAGATGAACAAAATTCCCATGTACTTTTCTCTGCCACGTGTGTACTGATCCTTCACCTGAAATAATGGGGAGTCTGTCCTTGTACTTTCATTTGGAACTATGTCATTGCCAGCAAACCAAGGCAAACGTTATACAGGCTGAATTATTTCTTGAAATCTGGAAATTTGGTGACTTCTGTCTAGTTCTTCTTAGCACTTATAGTTTTTGTTTAACATTTTATTTTCTGCAAATTTGGTAATATTTACCACATCATAAACAAATAGAACCATGATGTCTTTTTCTATTTTACATAAATAGATCCATGTATTTTTAACAACTTACACATAGATGCTGAGAGTATATTTTTGATAAGAGAAGGTAAGGATATATAATTCTCCATCACCCCTACTCTACAATGATGCTGGCGATTTCTGATTGTTCACTTAAAGGTATATTCTAGAATTTCAAATCAGGTGTGTAAATCAGAACATAACATTCCTAAGGTGATGGCCCAGATTATAGAGTAGGCAATTATCTTAATTCTCCACTTACATTAGTGTACCATCAGTTATACACTCTGTTTCAATAAGCAGTATCTAATTTCTGACTCACAAACTTTACATTAGCCATTGACAAACCCAGCCAAACCTGTTCGTGCAAGCAATGGATGACAAACCAAACAAAACAAAACAACAACAACAAAAACAACAGCAACAACAACAACAACAACAACAACAACAACACCTGACAATTTCCAAGGAAAATTCTATGGCAATTGGCATAGAAGTACTTAGTGTTGCAAATAATACTGTTTTTTTTTTTTCTAAAGAGAATTTAAGGTTATGATGGCACCTATAAAAAAGTAAAATGGTAATTAATTGCATGATGAGGAAGTGTATATTTCCATTAACCTTCTGGATAAGTGATTAAAAACATAAAGTGTTACATAGGCACTTTCAGAGCATGTTATGTGCTCCTGACCCATGATGCTAATTGTTATTTTTTTACTTTCATGTTGTAATAAATGAACAGTAGTAAAGTCTTCACTTAAGTAAAAAGCCTCTTGATATGCTGTTAATCTCTCTGTATTCTTCATAGTACCTTTTATATATTCATTCTACACAAATTGTCTGTGTTGGAACTACAAAAGTGACCATATATTTTTAAAGGGGTTACATTTTGAATACATTAGTGAATTGCAAAATTACTTTATTGAGTGTTGAAAAGGTCTCTGCAGTAGAGGGCATCCAATCTGTGACTGAAAGAATGGGAAGGTGTTAGCCGGACTGTGAAAGTGGGAAGAGAAGACAGCATTTCAAAGAGAGGTAGCAATATCCGTTCATTGCCTTTGTGGAGAAAACAGTCAATATGTGTTTGCTGAATGAAATTTTGAACGAATAGCAAGAACAGTATAGTTTCTGTCTTTCTGTTTGAAGATTGAAGTGCAAAAAAGAGTTTTAAAAGGCTAGGTTGATGATACTGAATGGCATGTCATGGTATTGTAGAAGAACATCAACTCTACATAAAAAACTGTCCACTGGAAGCACAAGGCTATCTTTAAAAAGAATCATGACTGTTCTCACCCAAATATAACACTTTTATTGGCTCCAGGAGGAACCTTTTGCTCAAAAACATTTCCTCCGAAATTCCAACATTAGAGATTTATGTATGTGTCTTAAGAAGCTCAATTTTTTAAATGTCAGTACTACTCGAGGTTAAGCTGGGCTATAATTCATCCCTGGCTTGGTGTGGAACCCTGTCACCCAGACGCTTTCTTTCTCTTTATGGCTTAATGTTACTAATTAGGACTGGAAAATGGGAACTTCCATGGGAGGATAAATGGAAAGGTCACCCTTCCTCTTTGTATTAGCAGAGAGAGGGTCTGTGGAAAGAGCAGAGAGCTCCAAGGGGCTGTAGAGGACACTCGGTACAGAGAGGGAGCTGTGTAGCATCACACTCATTAACGTGGCCTTTTCAACAGATCTCTCAGTAAAGTATCACTAATTTGGTTTTGTTTTATTTTACTTTCAAATACTATTATGCTTCCAATGTTTTTAGATAAATGACTTTCTTTTAATTGGAAAATCAATATTGTGTTTACTTTGCTGTTTATCTTTTGTTCAATAACAGTGACCTATTTAGGCTACTGATATTTGAATTACTGGTAGCTGGTGTCTTTATAAAATATTGGTAGCATATTATGTGGTGCAGACAGGAGAGCAAGAAATAAACACACTTTACTTGTTTTCCTGCTCACTTATAGGAGTTATCAGTAACTTCTTATTTCATAACCAGGAAAGTGTAAGAACAGAAAGCCAAGAGAGTGAAAATGTGATAAATTCATTAATAACCTTAACGAAAGGAAGAATGATTTTAGATTTGGATAAACCTGAGTTTAAATCCAAAATATTGAAAGTAGTATTAATTAAACTCTCTGAATTTCATTCGTACCAGTAGTTAAACTTGAATACTATCTATTTTATAAGGCTTTTCAGAGGAATAAAGTATAATAAAGTGTCTGTCACAATGGCCTGTACACATCAGGTGATCAACTAATCATAACCAATATAGTAATAAAATGCAATAGTGATGTAATTCAAGCTACTATTCAACATAGGAACAATTAGAAGAGGGGAAGATTGGACAATGGATCTGTGAAAAAGGTGATATGCAATTACCAGGAACTCTTATATAAAGTTTTTTTATAATGGGCCAGGAATGCTTTTTCTATATATTAAATTTTTCTATATATCTTCATTTATTTTTCCCAATAATCCAATGAAGTAAGTAGACTATAATCACTTACATTTTACAAATGAAGAAACTAAGCCTAGATAAGTTAATTTTATCAAGATTAAGGAAACAAAGAAACAATAAAAATTAAGTGGCAGAGTCAGTATTTGAACCAGAACAATTTGGCTCAATACAGAGCTCTTAAGCATTGAAAAATAATGCTTGTGTAGTCTTTTAAATTCCTTGATCATGCTGGAAAATTATCTTTGTACTGCATTATATTAACATTAAAAAATATTGGTATCATGCTGGCCTGTAATCCCAGGTACTCGGGAGACTGAGGCAGGAGAATCGCTTGAAGCCAGGAGGTGGAGGTTTCAGTGAGCTGAGATCACACCACTAAACTCCAGCCTCAGTAACAGAGTGAGACTCCATCTCAATAAATACTAATCATCATCATCATCATCATCATCATCTTGTGAAAGGCATCAAAAGTTAATATGTGAAGATACTTGGAATTAAGGCATATTTTAATTCAAAATAAGCATGATTCAAAACATATTCAAAACTGATGACTGATAACCTAATATACATTGCAAACATATTGAAGAGGACTTTAATATATACTATATCTTATGCATGCAACCTTCTCTGTGATAATTATTATTTCTGCATATATAATAAGCACAATGAATTGTCTTTGCAGGCAGATGAGAAACATGACATCTGAATGAATACTTTCCGCTTCAAAATAGTCACTTTTAGAAGTCAAATGTTTATTTCTTTCATGATGCTTACTGTCTTCATCCTTTCAGGCTGCTATAAAAAATACCATCAGTTACATGTCTTATAAACATAGGAATTTATTTCTCACAATTCTGGAGACGGGAAAGTCTAAGACCAAGGCATCAACAGATTCAGTGCCTGAGGAAGGCCTGCCTTCTCATAGATGAAACCGTCTCATGGTGCTCACATGGAGGAGGAAGGGACAAATGAGCTCCCTTGAACCTATTTTAGGAGGTCACTTATATCATTGATGAGAGTTCCACCTTCACGACCTAATTACCACCAAGAAGCCCTACCTCTTAATACCATCACCATGGGATTTAGGATTTCAATATATGAATTTGGGGGGGACACAAACGTTCAGACCATAGTACTAACTTTGATATTTTTCATTTTATTTTTTAAGAGGCCTACAAATCTGAAATATATTTAATTATTAATCTGTGTTTTCAATGGTAGAAAAGTTATCTTCATGTATTGTTATATATCTAATTATATAGATCCATATATTTCTATCTGTATATCTAGAAATCTAAATATCTCGATGTCCCCCTCGATCTCTCCTTTTCTATCTTACAGTGTTTAGGGCTTTTAAATGTTTCTGACAAAACATTTTCTGTCAGACAATGAATTGGGAGAGAGAGATCAACAAAATTTTCTGTAGTCCTTATTAATAGTAAGTAGAAATTCATGGTTTTAATTATTCAAAAGCACTTCACTGTGATTTAATTTGATTGTGACTGAATATGCTGCTCTCTTCGTATTAGATTCTTTACTATTTTATTTACATGCTCATGTAATCATTTTTTAAAAATGAGTAGTTTTATTTCTTCTTTTCCAAACTTGATGCCACTTATTTGCTTTCTCTCTCTCTCTCTCTCTCTGTCTCTGTCTTTCTCTCTCTGTCTCTCTCTGTCTCTCTCTCTCTCTGTCAGACGGAGCCTTGCTCTGTTGCCTAAGCTGAAGTGCAGTGGCGTGATCTTGGCTCACTGCAGCCTCCACCTCCTGGGTTCAAGCAATTCTCCTGCCTCAGCCTCCTGAGTAGCTAGAACTACAGGCGAGCACCACCAAGCCCCGCTTTTTTTTTTCTGATTTTTAGTACAGATGAGGTTTCACCAAGTTGACCAGGCTGATTTCAAACTCCTGACCTCAAGTGATCTGCCCACCTCGGCATCCCAAAATGCTGGGATCACAGGCGTGAGCCACCGCGCCCCATCACCTTTTTCTCTTCTCCTGCTCCTCTTTCACCTCCTTCTCTCTTCCACCTCTATTTTCTCCTGCATCCCTGAACTCTTATTTCTGTTTCCTTTGCCCAGCAAGACCAGTGCTCTCTTTTCGGGTCCCATTGCCTGTTTTTATAAAATGCCTCCAGACAGAATCCCAGTATGAATAAGGAGCTCATCTTGCATATCTTCCCTCTTTTAGGGACATTTGCCCAGCACAGTCTGTTACCCCGTGCCTGAAAATAATTGCTGCATATGTTGTGTCCGGATCTACAGCAGTTCACAGTGGGAGACTAGCTTTGCTAACCCTTACTGAATCTTGGCCAAACCAATAACCTCTTACCATAAACGTTTAAGAGCTGACATAAAAATCCCTCCACTCCAAAAAAGAAAGTTGATTTTAAAAGCATTCTTTTTTTAAAAAAAAAAATTAAATCCTTTGATTATATCTTAATTCATTTTCATTGAATTTACATGTTAGAGATATTTCTTTTGGTTTGCATGTGCTTGTAATTTTATGCACAGCCACATGCCATATCTTTGTAAAACCCTGGGGTTTTTGTTTTTCCCCCTATAGATTTTATACAGGAAGTTTGTGGTAGGTCTATTTTTATTGATCTTAGTCTCAATACACCACAAGGATAAAAAGGAATGTATTTTAATCAGTAAAGACAATTTTTGTACTTTTATTGGCTACCCAAGAATTCCACTGTACTACTATGATATATAACATCATCTAGAAAGGATGAATATTTATTTTCATTTCATGTTTATTTTTACTGAAAATTCACATTAATATTACTCTCCAAACATTTATTTTTAGACAGTGTATATTGCTCAAGTGCCAAAACATACATGTAAAAATTAGGGTTCCTAAGACTTGTTTTCTGTTCTATGTATTATATACTACCTGTTAAGGTAGAAATGCACACTGGATGAGTTAAAACAAAAGAACATACCTAGGTCAGATTTGATGAGTAAAAAAGTTCCATCAGGACTGCTTATATTTAAGTTTCTGTTTTCTTATCCCTACTTTTGTTTTAGATGATAATTCATTGAATAATTGAATCAGTAATAACTTTTTAGCATAAATTATTCTGGATCTGTAATTCTAGCTGTATTGATGTACATAACCTAAAGGTATATTATTACCATAAAATTAATTTGAAATATGACAGCCCTATCAAAATACCAAGAAAAATATAAAGAACATCACTAATATAAGCATAATACATTTATACCCTATGGATTTTGTAACATTTGCTGTTCCAGAAGTTACTTCAGTCAAAATGCCAGACTAATTTGTAAGCATACCCTTCCAAAAACAGATGCTAAAATAAAGCATTTAGGACATTAAAATTAAATATTTCATGCTCAGACATATAATTAGGCACTTGTGTGTCAATATTTATGTCATTTGGATAGTTAAATGTATGTTTTTCCATATGGTCAATGAAGAAAAAAATAAAATGCATCAATTTTTCCCTTCAAAGGTTTACAATAAGGCAGGTCGCTGTTTAAATAAAACATGATGAAATCAGTCTTTTTTTCTTTAAAAAAGGTATTTTTAGTTTGATTCTAATTAAAATATCACACATGCGCATTGTATATAATATGGAAAAGACAAAAAGTGAAAGGGAATTATTACTCATACTTCTTATAGTATCTCATGCTTTCCCTTTTGTTGCTTTGATATTGTGATTAAAACTACACCAGTAGCCAGGTGCGGTGGCTTACACCTGTAATCCTGGCACTTTGACAGGCCGAGGCAGGTGGATCACCTGAGGTCAGGAGTTCAAGACCAGCCTGACCAACATGGATAAACCCCATCTCTACTAAAAATACAAAATTAGCCGAGCGTGGTGGTGCATGCCCTGTCAGTGAAAATACTGGACTGAAACAGATTTGGCCACAGGTGAGGTCTTCCCAGGTAGTACTAAAGCTATTAAAGAATGAGTCATTAAAGATACTTAAAACATTGAAGCACCTGATCCCAGCAAGTAGCTTGCTCCTAAGAGAAATGAAGAAGTCGCTGAGCCAAACTTTATTTTTCCAAATTTACTCTTCCAAATTTATCAGTCAGATAAGTCACAACACCTCCCTTGGGCCAGAATAAATAATGGGACAAAGAGAGGACAGGGATGTCACATTGTTGAGCTTCTGTCATAGGGATGAAACTAATAAGAGTGGAGAATACACATCTCCCACAATACTCTCTATATACATTATAAATTATATCCCACATCTTTTCTTTGTTTTCAGAGATAGGGTTGTGCTCTGTCACCAAGCTGGAGTGCAGTGAAGTGATAATGTCTCACTATAGCCTTTGACTCCTGGGTTCAAGCGATCCTTCTGCCTCAGGCTCCTGAGTAGCTGGAACTACAGGTGTGGGCTACTGTATCCAGCTAATTTTTTTTTTTAATTTTACTTTTTATTTCTTTGTAGAGACAGAAACTTACTGTATTGCCCAGGCTAATACTTCATATATTTTAATACACATTCTGTATGTTCATAGATTGCCGTGCTTTAAAAAAAAAAAAATTGAAGAGACCTTGATAAGAAAGTATGGAATAGTTACGGATGCAATAGAGAACTAGCACGGCAGCGGTGTCTATGTATGAGAGAGTCTTTTAGTCATTATATCATAATGAAAGTTAGGCATCGTGAAAAGACAGACCCAAATTTAAACATAAATAACTGGATGTCTAGGCATGAACAAGTTACCCAAACTTTTTTTTTTTTGAAATGGAATTTTGCTCTTGTTGCCCAGGCTGGAATGCAATGGCAAGATCTCTGCTCACTGCAACCTCCACCTCCCAAGTAGCTGGGATCGCTCCCTCAAGCGATTCTCCTGCCTCAGCCTCCCAAGTAGCTGGGATTACAGGAGTCTGCCACCACGCCCGCCTAATTTTTGTATTTAGTAGAGACGGCGTTTCACCATGTTAGTCAGGTTGGTCTTGAACTCCTGATTTCGGGTGATCCACCTGCCTCGGCCTCCCAAGGTGCTGAGTTGCCCAAACTTTGTGAATGTCTACTTCAGTGATGAAACAAGGATTATAATACCAACTCATTTAATTGAAATGAGAATGAAAATCACATATATAAAGCACATGTACCATAATAGATCCTTAGTAAATAATAACTATTTTTAGTTATTATTTTAAACAAATTCTGTGTTTTTAATTCAGTTCATATTATGTATTCCATGAGGCATTATATGGAAATTTTAAAATACTTAGCAAAATATTCATATGATAAATACTGGTAGTAAATTAAATAAACTGTAGTCTAAGTACCTAAACATTATGGTACAAAATATTTAAATCATCAATCCAATAAATGAAAATATTTATACTCTTCATTTAATTTTTTAAAACAAAGTAGGGGCCGGGCACGGTAGCTCATGCCTGTAATTGCAGCACTTTGGGAAGTCGAGGCAGGCAGATCACCTGCAGTCAGGAGTTCGAGACCAGCCTGACCAATATGGTGAAACTCCGTCTCTACTAAAAATACAAAAAGGCATGGTGGTGGGCACCTTTAGTCCCAGCTACTCAGGAGGCTGAGGCAGGAGAATGGTGTGAACCCAGGGGACGGAGCTTGCAGTGAGCCGAGATCGAGCTACTGCACTATAGCCTGGGCAACAGAACGAGACTCCGTCTAAAAAAAAAAAAAAAAAAAATAGGCGTGGTGGTGGGTGCCTGTAATCCCAGCTACTCGGGAGGCTGAGGTAGGAGTATCACTTCAATCCGGGAGGCAAAGTTTGCAGTGAGCCGAGAGTGCACCATTGCACTCCAGCCTGGGCGACAGAGCAAGACTCCATCTCAAAAACAAAACAAAACAAAGTAGGCTATTTTATTTACCTGAATAAATTTCACTGATAGTCTAGATGTTTTAATAGAATCACTTCTGTGGTGGTAAAGCCAAAAATCTTTTAAAGCATTTGACCAATATCCATATTTGATATGTAGCCTCAGGCTTAGCTCTGGGGAAAGTGTTGTAAGTTTTATCTTTAACTTATTAAATGATTCTTGATCTAATATTTCTCAATCACAAAAATGTAATTTCCCCCATAGTTTGGACTGTTGGATATACGTGTTAATGAAAACATGCAAGTAGCAGGCATGTAAGAAAATATATTCAAAGATAGTTAATTATGGCAGCATTTCATGTTTGTTCAATAGAATGAAGTATGTTGTGAACCACACACGTTGACGTAAATATGACTCATTATGGAATGTATGGGAAATTGAAATAATGTATGTTTATTGAATATTTTCTTGGACACCCAGAGAAATGTTGATAGATCACATTATCTCGTTAGTGTATTCAACACGTTAAACAATAATTCTTTGATTTTCATTTGTTTACTCATTCATTCATTGAGTCATTCATTATAAAAATACGTATTCAGCACCTATAGTGTGAGGTCATTGAATACTAACTATTTTGTAGGTACTAAGAATGCAGAAACAAATATCTTACTCTCTTTGATTACAAGAAAACTCAATCTCAGGTTTTCTTTTTTTTTTTTTACAAGAAAATTTCCCTTTTATTGGAGAGAGAGGAACTCATCTATTTATTTTATTTCTGAATTAAACTTTATCTCATTTAATATTTTCTGGCACATTTCCTCTTCAGATGATGCGTTTACTTTAAGCCACACAAGCCTGTATTTGCATCTTTGACAGCAAAGGAGAGACTGACTAATGGAATTGATGCTTGGTTTGAATAATGTAGGATGTTGTGACAGTGACAATAGCAAGGAATCTTAAATAATAGGCCCTACCTGATGCAATTTAAAAATATGCACACTCTTGTCTTAGCCACTAATATGTTAGATTTCATTTCTGCTTCCACGAAGCAGCTGAGCGTAATCCATCTTGATGACAGTTGACAAGAGAAACTAATTTCTCTTAAAAGCATTTCCCAATTACCTTTTTTTCTCTTGAAAAACACAAAACATTTTGAAACAAATTTTGCTATGTCGTTTCTATATGTAGAAGGAGGATATTGAGGGATATGTGAGAACTTACATGTTAGTTTCCTCCTTGGATTCCAAAAATTAACTTTTTATAGTAACTGGTCTGGGAACACTTGATTGTAACAAACATTTAGGTAGATGTGATATACATGTCTAATGAATATAATTTAGAGGAAATAGATTCATACATCAACTTCTTTTGTACTTTAAACAAATACAGGAAGAAAAGAAAGATGGAAGGAAGGGAGGAAGGAAGGGAGGAAGGCAGGGAGGAAGGAAAGAAGGAAGGGAAAACTTTTTTTTCCATCATCTAAGCAAAACTGAACAAAATGGGAGAATCTTCATTACTCATATGTTCATTTGCAAAACTATTCAAAATCTTTAAACAAAAACAGCTAAGTTTAACAGCATGCACTACTGAAAAGATCTGAAATATTGTTATCTGTACTCTTTTACTTAAATAATGGCCATGTAATGAAAGTTCTCCATGATGATAAAATGTGTTTCATCTAGCGTCATTGAAAGAAATTTAAATAGTGAGAGAACAAGTATCTCTAGAATATCAGCAGGATTAAATATTACTTAACGGACTGCATCTATCATTTCAGTACCATTTCATTTTGTATATTCATCCTAATTGATATCAATCTTTCCTCAACAAAATTGTAATTAATTTTGTAATATGACTAGATAAGTTGTATGAACTTTTCCTTCATTCATAGTGATTTAGTATCGGGGACAAGATCAATAGTGTTTTAATGGATGAAGGAGTAAAATAAAAGACATTAAAGGGAAATGACTTGTTTTGGTAATGAGACATTATATTACTTTTATGAAGATTAAGAGAGTTGGAGTCCATGTAGGGAAAAAACATGGCCAGAACATTTAATAGGCTTGACGATCACAAAAAAAGAAGAATGTAAGAATGTTTGCAACTGAAATAACATGTAAGAATGAGAAGTTTGTAATATAATTCTAAAACTATAAAGAGCATGTACGGTTGTTGAATAAGAATACACAGTAGGAAAGTACCAAAATAGTTCAGATATATTTCAAAGGAGATGCTAAAAAAAATTGAAAATATTTATAATGATTATTGAAATGCCAGCTAACCTTTGATACCCTCACTGGTAACAAGGATACAATGGGTGATAGGACTTAAAGCTTGAGAAAGGATTTCAAAAGATTTATTTTGACTGAACAGTTCTATAAATCCCTTTTCCTGCCCTGCTCTGCCAAGGGGAAGGGCAGAGTTACTAACTTCATATGCCAAAAGTAATTCCAAAATTTTCTGGGCTTCCAGGAAATTATTTAAAGACTATGTTCAGAGATTTGTTAGTGCAGCGAACAATAAAAGGTCAGAAGGAGGTACACCACCAGTTTTAGATTCCCAGAATTTGCAATTGGATCCTATCACTGATACAAGTACAGGACTTTTCCCATAGCATTAAAACATATTTCTTTTTCAAAAGGCACAATTGCTGCAAACCGCTGTGAATCTTCTGCCAATATATTTTAGCTCAATATATTAGGTATCTAGAAACTATTCTGTTCTAAATTTATTATGGAACAAGACCTTCTGGTAAAGGTGAAATAAACATGTAGATTTCCAAATATCTCCATGAACTTTTCAGATAAAGCAACAAAATAAATTATATATTATTTGTCAGCCCTTAGAAGATGGAGTTTCTGTTAAATTTAATTACTCCAGCCTAGCTTTAAATCATGAAAGACTTTCGATGAAGGTGGCTCCCACTAAATGGAACAAATTTCCCTAAGTGCTTGCTGGGTAAAAGAATGTTGACCAGGTGAGTGTGGCTAGAAACTGAAAGCTTTGAAATAAAGTGGCTGCATGTGGAAGATTTGCTTATTTATTGATTTAATTCCTGAGGTTGGTGATTTAATTCCATGGGTTTTCTTCCTACTTTATATTCTGAATTAAAACAGAGATTTATTATTTCCTTCTAATTCAAAACCAAAGCAGGCAAAACCAATCAGGATGACTTTGATTTACCCCTAATTTTTCAGGAAACTGAAACTGAAGTCTCTACTCAGCTGCTGTTTAGTCAGCGTTGCACATACAACTCCATCAAAGGACATAAACCAATCAACCCACGAGTTAATACATATCCACTATCACAGAACATATAAAATACACCTAATAAAGGCCGGGCGCGGTGGCTCACGCCTGGAATCCCTGCACTTTGGGAGGCCGAGGCGGGCGGATCACGAGGTCAGGAGATCGAGACCCTCCTGGCTAACAAGGTGAAACCCCGTCTCTACTAAAATACAAAAAAAATTAGCCGGGCGCGGTGGCGGGCGCCTGTAGTCCCAGCTACTCGGGAGGCTGAGGCAGGAGAATGGCGCGAACCCGGGAGGCGGAGCTTGCAGTGAGCCGAGATGGTGCCACTGCACTCCAGCCTGGGGGACAGAGTGAAGACTCCGCCTCAAAAAAAATAAAATAAAATAAAATAAAATAAAATAAAATAAAATACACCTAATAAAACTGGGTAAGCAATTGATAATAGTGAAAAGGCCTCAACAAACATATGAAAAGGGACAAGTGACTGAAGAGAGAAATTTACTAATGGTAAGTTTTGTTGTTATTGTTGTTGTTTACCTTAATTTTGCTATTTTGGTTCCTGTGTTGTATACTGAATTTTTTTCTGCAGAAATGCATGGTCTCCTTACCAAGGCTAATTTGTCCCATTTCCCTGTATAAATCAATTCTGTTATTTTCTGCCAGTCCCTACAATGTTGCGAATATTAGCTTTTTTGACCTTAGCTCTCATACTTGGTGTTTGAAGCACATCTGAGTGGGGCTTTCTTTATTAAATAGCATACAAAAAGGAGAGGCTTACGTATAAAGACAGGGCATAGCATCAAGAGTTTCTGGCTGCAGAGAAGGTGGCAAAGTCCTCATTGGGTGGCCAACCAGCCCGTAAGAAAGCAAAGAAGGTGAAAATAAGATCTCATTCAAGGAGGCTGTAGAGGCAGGATGGTACTTTAGTCAACCTGAAAATATTGGTGTTTCAATGTTTAAGAAATTGAATCAAATATAACCGTTAACGTGAGACAAACAACAAAAGCAAGGACTTGGCGATGAACTGGTGCCTGGGCCGAGCAATGTGGTCACGGAAGAGTCATGCCAACTTGCTCTTGAATGTATTAGCCAGAATTTGAAACAGTTCAGGATCCGAAAGCACAATAGTGTATTTCAGAAAGCTTTACAAACCGAAACAGAGCAGCAGCAGGAACATAGAGTGACTACAATTTTTAACAGTTTTTTTAGATCCTTTAATTCAGAGGTCCTCAACTAAGATGATTTTACCTCCCAGGGGATATTTGGAAATCATCTAGTGGGGAAAGAGCAGGGTTAATGTACTGCAATGCACAGGACTGCTCCCAAACCAAGAATCACCTGACTCAAAAATGTCAGTAAAGCTGGGCATGGTGGCTCACTCATGTAATCCCACCACTTTGGGAGGCCAAGGAGGGCAGATCACTCGAGGTCAGGAATTTGAGAGCAGCCTGGCCAACATGGTATCACCCTGTCTCTACTAAAAATACAAAAACTAGCCAGGCAAGGTGCCGCGTGCATGTAGTCCCAGCTACTTGAGAAGCTGAGGCAAGAGAATCACTTAAATCAGAAAGTAGAGGTTGAAGCAGTGAGCTAAGATCACACCACTGCCCTCCAGCCTGGGCAACAGAAGGAGACTCTGTCTCAAAAAAAATAATAATAAAAATAATAAATAAATAAATAAATAAATAAATAAATAAATAAATAAATGAAAAAAAAGTAGTACAGATATTGGCAGATATTGAGAAACCCTGCCTTTTGCCTCTTCTTGAATAATTCTTAAAATGCTCTAATTTCATTGCGTTTGTACAGTTGTATTCTCATTTTCCCCTTTCTTTGGTTATACACTATCTTTTCCCCTGAAAAATAAGAAAAACTCGAAAGGATAGAGAAAAAGTTAAACAGCATAGAGGACATTAGAAAGTAAAAGAGTTCATGTTTTTCTCCATTTTTCTTCATTTTACTGTACCCCCAAATCTAATTTAATTTAAAAGAAAGGTAGTACAAAGGATGTTAAAATCCACAAAAAAATTAGTTTGAAAATATTCTCTCTCAGCATTTTTGGGAGGGTTTTCAATATCATATGCAATGTTCCAGCAAACTTTGCACCTGACCCAGAGTAGGCCCTGAGAACTGCAAAAATTCTCAACATACAACTCTTTTCAAACTCCTGCACTAAGAGACTTCACCAAATGCTAGCATGGCTTCTAGAAGCTTAAGGTGGTGCCCCTATTATGACTCCAATTCTCCCTAAAAGGGCTGTCCGAGAAATTCAATGCTGCTAGGAAAGTTTACCATTTGTTCCAGCCAAAACCTGGTGAGGCTGATAACTCTCTAGACCTCCTCTTAGAGCAGTTACTTTAGAAAGTTTCCAATTATAAATCCTTTCTCTGCGCCTTTGAGATGGAAATCTACCACCCAGAACTGTCTCCTCAAGGACTGGGAAATAGTTCTTTGAAATGCAAAGATTCAAGAAAATAACTCTCACTCTGACTCCTTGTGGGAGGCTAAGGGGCTAACTTCAGTGGGCAGGCAATGGGCTCCTTGCTCCAACTTGCAAAACTACCGCCTGTCATAAAGATATAAGAATTTTGTTTCTCTTCCGGATAAGTGCCAATTAGCAAACCTGGATAACCAAGTGAGTCACATGAACCAAACTCTCTTAATGACCTCTCAGTGTCTTTCTTTCAGCCCACCCCACCAGGCAGCATTTTAAAATTCTCCTGCCTTTTGGTTTGGCAAAGTTGAGCTCAGTTTATTTCGAACTCTCTTGCCTACTGCAATAGTTATCATTGAATAAAATCTGTCTCTGTTGCCTTTAACTACTGTCCTGCTTTGTTTCTCTTTGACAACTCTTACAAACAACAATAGTAGCTGTCACAATGTGGCGATTTCTTAAATATCCTGCCAGCAGAATAATGAAAAGAACAATGAGGTAACCGTCTGTGAATGGGAATTTTCTTATAGACTATTATTACAACTTTGTAGGGGAAGGAAGTCTTTTTTCACCCTTTAAAGTTTCTTTAATGGTCTATGAAATAGAGTAAAAACAACCAGATCAGCAGGACAAAAGGTATACAAATGTGTTACATGCTTGAGGGCATCACTAGAAAAAGGGTGAATACACAAAAAATAAATGAGATTTAGAATATTTGTCCTCCTCTGAGGAGAGAGGCGAGGACAAATGTAGACAACTTAGGGGAGAGTAAATTATTTTGGGGAAAGATAAATGCACCCTTAGAAGAAGAGGTGATAGTTTGTGACAAAGTCTGTCTGGGTGTAGTGTCAACTTCTAGAGTCTCCTCTCCTGTGATAAGAGTTAATCTTGTGTGGGGAATGGGCAAATGTTGGTCAAAGGGTACAAAGTTGCAGTTAGACTGGGGCATATTGAATTGTATTAAGTATTCAGTATGGTGGCTTTGTTAATTAGCTTCATTCAATGATTCAGCACCGTGCCTGTGTGTGTGTATAATAACATCAATGTGTATCCTATAATTATGTACAACTATAATTTGTCTAAAATTTTTATTTGATCTTAAGAAAAAGAATTTTTAAAATGAAACTCCCAGATTGATGAAACTTCCAGGGAAAGGATTGATGACAATTGATTTCCTTTTGGAATATCTGTCTTTACACAGGTAGGAAGAGTTCCGAGAAAGCCTCTTCCTGCATTTGCTGTTTCAAGTGTCCTCCGCTCAGAGTAATCCATATATGAAGGCAGCATATGTTAGAGGGCATGGCTTGATCATCTTCAACTTGCTCCTCAGACAAAAAGGGATGAAAATATCACATTAGTTAAGGTAAGACTAGATATTGTGTATGTTTGCTTTCGAATTTATCATCCATCAAAGAGAGCTCTGTAGTGGTCACCACAATCTGATCAGGAAAACATTTTGTATTTGAAGATAAGTCCAACACTATTTCCCAAAGCAGGAAAAGAAAAGTCAGTTGAGTCAGGGATGATGTACAGATACTTAACTCTTCAATTGGATCTTAGGCACAGATGAGCTGATGATCAACACATCTCACATCCTTGATTCAGTAGAAATCTGTAGGAGTCAGTCAGGTACACATGCAGGAGTAGGCAGAAGATAGCAAATAGGATTCAGATACCTGTCAGTGGTGGATTTTTCAGTGATAATATGAAACGAACTTAATGATTTGTCTCATGATAACAAGTAAAACAGCCAAATACACAGCTTTGTGCAACCAAGTCCCAACCCAAAGAGACCATTAAAATCACACTCAATCTCAACCACATTACTTTTAAAGGAGAACATGCATGAATCTTGAGAGTGTCCCACTTGGAACTGGAGATACGAGAAGACAACACAGGAAACCTTTCCCCACTCCCCTGCTTCTTTACTCTAAAACATCCAAACTTATGTATTTGATCTTCTTACAAGTAATTTAGTATAAGGAATGATCACTTTGATTTGAGCAATAAAGTTACTTTAGGAAGAGCATAAGAGTCTAGTCCAGAATCCACTTTAAAAAAATTATTTCTATTCATTGTACCACCACAGTAACTTACCACACCCCAAATCCTCTGAAATCTAGGGACGTTGGAGGGCAACCTAGATGGCAAAGGAAGAACAGGCTCATGTGACAAGAGCCATGAGTCATAGTTCCAATTCACTAGCAGTTTGTATGGGAAACTGCCTCTATATCTACAAAATAATGACCTTCAATTTGTTGTTGTTGTTGAATGCCCTTTCAATTGGAACCTTCTCTCTTATTTTTCAAATTGTAGGCGTTGAAAGATCTAATACTGCGGTCATTGTAATAGGAAAGAGACCTGAACATAACATTTTTAGCTGTGTATTTAACACAGACCGAGAATCAGACTGCATATGTTTGCATCTTTATATCTTCTATTATTTTCATAATAGTCCTACTTTCCAGAAAGGGAGTGATGCAAAGAAACAATAATAGATTTTATAAAATTAGGGCTCCTTTGTAAATACAGAAAATAAAATCTCATGCCATAAATTAGAAATTATAAAGATTAAGGAATAGTATGTGATCATCTATGTTTCTTTGGCTCTGCTAGTTTTAAAAATAATGTAGTAACTGGGTTTTGTATAGCAATGTCAGTAAATGTGCATACTGATTAATTTTTCTAGAAATATTTTTCCATTTGTTGACTCATTTGATTATCAACCCTGTGGTAGTAGCTACTATTAGATGAGTGAACAGCATTCAAGTCAATATTATCCATTACATAGTGGATTTTCCAACTGTGTCCAATGGCACAGACAGGTAGAGCAAGAAAAAAACAGAAACAAAATCAAGAACTAAACCAATGGCACAGATTGGAGGTCATAGATAGCTTTGAGAGTGATAAGGGGTGATTAAGAGTCTGAGTACAGTGAACCAAGACAAGAATGATAGATGAGACAATTGAAGTAGCTGGTATAGACAAACCATTCATGGAGTTCTACTTTAAATGGGAACAGATTAACAGCAGACAACAAGTAGGAGACACAGAAACTAAGTTAGGGAATATTACAGTATGTTCAAATGCGGATGGGGATAACAACGCAGAGAGAAAATTTGATTGATAAGACAGCAGATGGAAGAACTAGTTAGAAAGCTGCCTGCAGGAGGCTGGGTGCTGTGTCTTATGTCTGTAGTCTCAGAACTTTGACAAGCCAAGGTGGGTAGATGGCTTGAGCCCAAGAGTTAGAGACCAGCATGGGAAACATGGTGAAACGCAATGTCTGCAAAGATTGGAGAAAACAAACAAACAAACAAACAAACAAAAACAGCTGGGTGTGGTGGTGGGCACCCATAGTCCCAGTTACTCTGGAGGCTGAGACAGCAGGATCACTTAAGCCTGGGAGATAGAGACTGCAGTGAACCAAGATTGTGCCACTGCACTCTATCCTGGGCAACAGAGTGAGACCCTGTTTCAAGAAACAAATCAAGACAAACCAAAACAACAAAACTTCCTGGAAGAGATAGCATTTTAGCTTTGATTCAATATGCATTTGGGAAGAGAGAGTGGGAGGTATACACCTCACTAGTGGTAGTGGGCAAAACATGGGTTTTTGGTTAAGCCCTATCCCATCTGAATTTCCTGTCCACAACAAAGTTAATTACCTGTTGTCGGGAGCACCTTAAAAGGCATTAAAGTAGAAAAGCCACAAGTATCATCAGGCTTTACAACACCATTATGAATGAGCATATTCCACAGACCTAATACCTGTGGCACCATCTTGAAAATAGGCCTGTGGAAAATGTTGTTCTCCAAAATGACAAACACGCTGCCCTATTTATTTTCTAATGTTCGTGGTGTTATCTGCTCAGTTTGTGACTCTGATGCGGGCATCAGCTGATGTGTACTGAACTCTTGGAAATCTGTGTATAATGAGATAGGAATTACTTGCACAGTGCGGGAGAGTCCAAATCTCTTTCCAAAAATGTTTTTGTTTCCCTCCTAAGGCTTAGGATTATATGGCTGAGGACCAGTAACAATCTGTGCTATGTTTGGTATTGTTCATGTCCCTGTAATGACAACAACATCTTTTATCATTTTATTCAAAAGTACACAGATCCCCAAATTCCAGTGACTTTAGGGACATCGCTGAGGCCAAGAGGGAGGGCAGGGAAGGGCAATTCATATGTTATATGACCCCCGTTGTGCTCAAAACGACTTCTATTTTTTTTTCTTCCTACATTCTCCGTTTGCTCTTCATATTTTCCCTCCCAGACCCCCCAGCTGCTGCACAGTCTCCTCTCGTCTTCAGAATATCTGCTCCCTGATGAGAAATCTCAGCTCAAGCTGAATTCCCCAAGCAGGCTTATTAAGCTATTTTCCCAGTAGAGAAAAATACATTTTGATGCCTACCTCCAAGAACACAGAACTTTTCCATCTTGTTATTTAACTATTACCAGGAATATTATTCTTAATTCCTTAGTTAAGGAACTAGTTAAGGAATTCAGAATAGGAGTTACTATGACTCCTGTAAGTAAGAATGCAGCTTTTTTGGGGGTCACACTTCATGCAAAGATTCAGGAAAACAAAACAAAACAAACAACAACTAAAAAAAGATTACCACACTTTTGTCTTTTTCTTCTCCTGAAGCTTTATTCTTCCTAAAGTGTCTCTCCACAGATAGAAAAGTTGGTGCCCATTCAACTCTCCAGGTTATCCCAGAATTTACTGGGAAAACAAACAAACAAAAAAATTCTGTCAGGGAGTCTGATTGGTTGTCCTAGATAATAGATCCATACTGGGTCTCATTGTGAGGAGACCAGTCCCTGGCTTTGCCCAAAAGCACTTGATTTGGCTACTGCCATCACCTTTGAGCCTATATAAGCCAACCCAGGTTGATCAGTAACTGTGGTGAATTTCAGTTGTTGTTCTCAAAATCTCTACTTGCCTGCGGCTAAAGGCAGGGCTATGCCCTGGGATGTTGGGCACCGTGACTGAATACTCCACTAAAAAGCAAGAAATGGGAGAAAATCAAATGGAAATGTGTAGTGGTATTATTCAAGAGAAAAGAACAAGTAAAAATACTGGTGAGACCAAAAGAATAGTTACCAACATTAATATAGGGAGGCAAATTTGTTCACAGCTACAAAACTCACAAAAGAAAATAGTACTTGCTGAAGTACTGAATAAATTATGTATTTATATGTAATGAAAAATAGACATGCATATGCATAAAATTTTAGTTGTGTATTTATATGTAATGAAAAATAGACATGCATATGCATAAAATTTTCTATATATTATGTACTTATATGTACTAGATATGTATACATGTACATAGATTGCTATATATGCATGTAATACATATACATATAATCTACTATATATTATATGTATACATTTGTCTACATATTCTAATATACAAATATTTTTTCTCCTTAAAATATAATTCTACACCTGTAATCCCAGCACTTTGAGAGGCCGAGACGGGTGGATCACGAGGTCAGGAGATGGAGACCATCCTGGATAACAAGGTGAAACCCCATCTCTGCTAAAAATACAAAAATTAGCTGGGCTTGGTGGCAGGCGCCTGTAGTCCCAGCTACATGGGAGGCTGAGGCAGGAGAATGGCATGAACCCGGGAGGTGGAGCTTGCAGTGAGTGGAGATCAGGCCACTGCACTCCAGCCTGGGTGACAGAGCGAGACTCCGTCTCAAAAAAAAAAAAAATATATATATATATATGTGTATATATATATATATATATATATATATATATATATATAATTCTAATTAAAAATCTTAAGATCTTTCCAAGGAGAAACACATAAAGCCTTGAGCAGATACTTACTATCGTGAACTACTCTGCAGTCTTCTGAAACAAGTTACTAACTCAGGTTTCTATGTCTTTGAGTGCTTCTACAAAATCCCATTAAAGACAATTTCGCCTCTTATAGCCCTTTGGCTGAGAATAAATTGTAATATAGAAAGTGACCTGTGTATGCATTTCTTACTATGATGGTATACGTGTAAGCCAGAGGAGCAAGGGCCACGTCCTCTGTGTTGAACTTTTACCTTCAATATTCCTTATTGCCTGTAACAAAGCAGGGCTCTTGCTAAACTCATATCCTGCCTTTAGCCACAGGCAAGTAGAGATTTTAAGAACAATTGAAATTCACCACAGTTACTGATCAACCTGGGTTGGCTTATATAGGCCCAAAGGTGATGGCAGTAGCCAAATCAAGTGCTTTTGGGCAAAGCCAAGGTCATTCTGAAGGGCATTAAGGCAGTTATTGGACAAATCCCATTATGCTTTTTGTCCACCTGTTTATCTCAGAGAGTGTGTGTGTGTGTGTGCGCGCACATGCATGCATTGCTTATTCTGCTTTAAATAAGCTGCAAAAATATTTCGAAGGGAAATAAAGGGAGAATAAATTATAGATTGGAATAATCAGCTTGAGATTAAAAAGTGGAACTAGGGATTAGAAACCCTTTCATTGTGTTCACTCGTTTATTTCCTTAATCATTTATTCCATTAAATTTATTCTACTAAATGTACTATTTAATGAGGTTTTGCTCAGTATCAGGTAGTGCACACTGATGGTAAAACTGTGCTAAGTAAGACAACTTCAGTCGTTCCCTTGTTGCCCTTTTGTTTGGTGCTGGAATATGAGTTAGGTCTTTTGTGTCGCCAGCTGGTGAAGGTCCATTGTCATCCTGTTCAAGTCTGCTCTGAGCAATTCTACAGTCCTAGGTATGACAACTGACAGCAATAGTGGACACCCCAAAACCTAGAACTGTGGTTCTTCTATCTATTAAAACTGTAGTTCTGTAGGACACAGAGATATCATGAAAGAGCATATTTGAAGTCAGAATATATAGTCTCTGGAAACCAGGCGTAGTGATTTGATAGAAAAACTCCTGAAATTGGTCTATTGAGGTTGAGTTTTGGGTATTTCCCCTGGTTCCTACCAGTAGGAAGGGTTAAATTGATTGGCAGAAGAGAAATAAAATTAAGTGCCATAACTTTACTTTTTAAGGGAAATAAAAAATCCATTTTCTTTTAAAATAAAAAAAGAGGGCATCTGTCTTTGATTTTTCAATACTGACTTAATGCTCATTCCCATATCACACTCATAGTGACCCTGGCAGATGTCTGATAATGAATCTGCTTTGAAATTCATCCCAGAAAGTGAAGTCTGCACGGGGAATCCAAGACTCTACCATGTAGGGGATAGTTTCACATAAGCCCATATACCCTGTTAGCACAGTTACATTCACACTGAAGTTTTCATGAGCTAGTTACAAAAAATATGAGTGAAGGACAGCGAGAAACTTCCATGCTGCCAGTTCCTCCATCTTTCCACGGGGAGTAATATAAACTGTGCCCTTTACTAAGGAATATTAGAACTGGTATTGAATTTAGGAAGGTAGTGCCTATGTAGCTTTCCCTATAGAACTCAGTTTGCAAATCTCCTACATTTTGCTAAATGTAATATAATTTGAATGACAGTTTTTTAATGTAATAACAAAGTCTAGGAAAGATAAGTAGGTTATATGTATTCACACATAAATCTGTGCAACTATGTAAGAGAATAATTATAGTACAATGGGCCTGTAGCAAACATTTCTACAGAATTTTCACATTTCAATAATTTCTTTCATGTGTTTTTAAAATTCAAATTTGGTGCTTCCTGATACAGAAGGGAGTTTGAGAAGTATTGTTTCCCCAGTTTTTGGATTAAAAAAAATGAGACCCATGTATGTTAACTGATTTTCCTAATGTCATATCTACTGCACCTATGACTCTCTCTGATTCTCTTTCTACCAAAGTCTCACTGTACCAAAGTCAGAAAACAAGTAGCAGTTAAATTAGGTGGACTTTGGGATACAACGCAAGGCTGAGTCTGCTATGATTGGGCAGAAGTTCTCTTTATATGGCTCTGCAATTCTCCCATGATTCGGGTTAACAGTACAGTCACACAGTGACAGCAATAAAAGCTCCAGAATCAGACCAGCTCAACTGGGCTTCATTCTCATCTTATTCACTGTCACAGTCAATTACTTCTCTTCCCCAAGTCTCAATTTCCTCAAATGTAAGATTAAAAAAAAAAAATAGCATTTCCCTCCAATGGTTTTTGCAAGGATTTACTATTTGAAGCAAGTAAATCATTGGGCACCATGCCTGGCATGCTGCAAGCTCTCTACAAGTGTTGAGTTGTTACTATTAGCATACACACGTATATTGGATTCTTGTAAATGAAAGAAATCTTTCCACACCCACATATTCTCTCTGGGATTTGCACTGATGGGAAGGACACTTTCTTAGAAATGTGGAGCACAGTATGACTTAAGAAAAAAAAAAGACAATTTGAAACCCAGGATAGATGAGCTTTCTGTTTTCAAGGAATTATAGCAACTTTTAAAATAGTTCTGGAGCATGGTAGAAGTTCCATTTTAGTAAGTTAAAATGCATTTTATAATAAAATAACAAGGATTTTTATTCTTCCTTAGGGAGATAAAGACAAGGGTGATGGTGGGGAATAAAATAGGTGAAAAAGAAAGACAGGAGAAGGATTCAATAGACAACTAGAATCTCCAGTAACTTGCTGGCAGGGAGGAGGCTAAATAGCACAAAGGTCAATAAAAATATTACCATATTAGAAAACACTGAAGTACCTCGGGATGGTAATTTTTGAGATGGTTATTTTTGGTGGGTTGTTTATAAGTTTCTTTCAGTAAAATTCCGTTTCATGAATCAACCATATGTTAGTGATACATTGAGTAAAATCAGGTGGGGAAACATGGCTAGCAGGTAAGCACAGAGTATGGGAAGGTGACAAGGAGCAGCACTAGAGCCTTCAAAACAAATAAGATCGTAAAGTTGATGGGGCCAGGAGCCAGGACCATGCAAGCTCGCCTGAGACAGCTCCGAATGTCCCAAATGCACAGAAAGCAGAAATGATTGGAACTAATGACTCTAGAAGGCCAGAGGAGGTGAAGGTGTGCAAATTACACATCCACATATATAATAAAAAAGCATATTCCATATATAAATATTTGGATAACATAGCATGTCTTAAGTCTATTGTTTTGAATTCAGTGTGCTTAATTCATGAATCCTTTGCTATGTCATTTTAATGAGGCAGAAAAAATGCATTGTTTCCCAAAGTTGTTTGGCATTTTTGGATTTAAAGGAACATAATGGCTAGAATTTCACATTGATTTCTAGACTTTATAGTACTCTCTTTTGCTATCAAACAAACCTTCCCCTAAAGCTGTTCCTTGTGGCTTTCAAAGAGGAAGTTGCCCTGTGAGTGGAATGGCCCGGTGGGGGGAATCAGCTATAGCATCTTCGCCGCTTCTCTGTTTCTGGGGTGCCATTTCAGTTCATTATCATTTGCCCCACACTCAGTCAGATCCCCCCTCAGACCTCAAATTCTTCTACTGCCGCTGCCAACATGCCTGGCTTCCAGAGACCTCCACTTCCTCATAGGCTAATAATTAAAGACCCTACAAAGGCTGCTGCAAAATGCTAATCTCATTTCTGTTAAATAAAGCATGACAAACTGGTAGCGTTGCAGAGGTCAAAGTTATAGTTGTCATTAGGTAGATTTAATCTTAGGATAGTGTCAGCCAAGCACCTAAATAATTTTTATCTAAAAACCTCAGAATAGTTCATACTGTTGACACTATTATTATTAAATCGTAACATATTTCGCTAATTACTAACACTAATTAAATCCCTAGTCTGTGTCAGATATTTTACTAAGAACATGATAAGAATGAATGCTCACCACAACCCTGTGAGGTATGAACTCATGATTTTCCCAGTTTAGGGATGAGAAAACTGAGGCTATCAGGTGTGAAATTACTTTCTTAAAGCTGCACGATTGGGAAATGGCAGAATCCAATTCAGAAACCGCAGGTAAAGTGGAGTAATAATGACACCAGTTGATTCAATTCCATTCCTGTTTGCAGAAGTTGCCTCCAGAGAGGAAGTGTCATCTTCTTTCTTGGGACCCAGATGTAGTACCTTCCACCTCCATTCTTGCTTATGATCAGAAAAGAGGAAGGGAATGGCCACTGAAATGGCCACATGCAATCTCATTCATCTGATATGCTAGTCCAGCCCCTACTGCATGTCACTCTATATCAGGCAGAAAGTGAGGCCAAATTAAATCTGTCTGTTAAGACACCCAGATTTGCAGCAAGCAGAGATGCTCTTTACTCTTTCTGTGAAAGCTCTGATTGAAAAGACAAAAAGAATTTAATCAGTCACTCTGCAATGCCGCTCTGGTAACTGTAAAGTTTTTGACTTGCTTCTCGCATTTGCCTGTCCCCTTTAGTTCCAATGCCAATGTGCAGTGCTTTGTTTGGGATAAACCCTCCTGGCTAAGCTTTGATAATTGGATTACTCACACACTGTGTGAGTAGCTCTTAGAAGTCAGCAGTTTATGGAGTTGAGCACACAGGCAAGTGCTGGACCAGAAAGGACACACTTTTCCAGGCTTGGCTCGGGGTCTTCATGATGCTTTAAAGTTTGATGGTCTGGAGCGGAAATGCCAGAGCAACCTGCAGGTGATAAAGAACAGGTCAGTGCTGCTCATCACTCAGGCAAAGAAACACAGTACTGGAAGGCAAACATGCATTTGGATGAACTGTGAATTTTTGCCTGGATCTCTCTGAATATCCTGTGAGATTAAGGTCAGGAGATTATGGAAATACTTTACCAGTGGCAAGACAAGCTTCCTTAGCAAGACTTACTCAAAAGTCAATGCCCTGGTTTCAATGACCTTGGTAAAATCTGACGATGTACATAACTATTTGCCACAAGCCATTAATCAGCCATGTTGCTGAACTAAAAGAAGTAGAAGTAGGTCCCATTCATACTTAAACAAAACTTCTCTGTAGTGAGACAAAAAGTGAGAACCCTTGAAAACTGGTTGACGTTTTTGAACAGAAAGATGAGGTGAGTCATTCCATTACCACCACATGGAAACTCATACAGTTCTTAAAGTGGGTTGCCCTACTGCTCTTCTGCCTACGTATCACTGTTGCTACCAAACAGAAGCTAAGAAGAGCCAGGTTCATGCATCTCAGGTGGATGCATGTTACCTCTTAAAGAAAGTATCACATTGTAATATATGGTAATTATATGTTTTCTCCCCATGTGACTATGAGTTTCTTTTACACGGCAGTTTTATTCATCTTATTTCTCTGGCACCTGGTATTATCTCATAGAGCAGGCACTCAGTAAATACTCTGTTAAATGACACGAAAATCACAATCATTATTTGGAAATCTTGTTCAAAAGGATTTACTTATGTTAATTCTGATCCTTACAGCATCTGTGCAAAATAGAGGCCAGGCATGGTGGCTTGCACCTGTAATTCCAGCAGTTTAGGATGCCAAGGCAGGTGGATCTCTTGAGCTCAAGAGTCTGAGACAACCGTGGGCAACATGTGGAAACTCCATCTCTACTAAAAATGTAAAAAAAAAAAAAAAAAAAAAAAAAAAAAAAAAAAAAAAAAAAA